>NW_027454004.1:0-85000 GCF_040206685.1 Ascaphus truei
TGTTAGCGTTGGTTCTGATCTGGAGCTCAGTCACTGGAAGCTATAAAAATGTAGACTTGGTCCCAAATACTGTTATTATAGTCTTGTCAGTATTTAAAAACAGTTTGTTTTGGGAAATCCAGTTTTCGAATCTCAAAAAGTCAGACTGAAGTATGTGTTCAAGGTCGGAGAGGCTATGGCTGTGTGCATATAGGATTGTGTCATCTGCATACATGTGTAATGAAGCTTCCTTACACGCTGTGTGAAGATCAATGATGAACACTGAGAAGAGTAGGGGCCCCAGAACAGAGCCTTGCGGGACACCACAGGTGATATCCAGGGGGTTGGAGTTAGAGCCTGAGATGGACACATGTTGGGATCTTCCTGATAGGTAGGACTGAAACCAGTTTAAAGCATGCTTCCCTATTCCAGAGCTCTGGAGTTTGTTAAGCAGGATAGCATGATCAATAGTATCAAAAGCCTTTTGCAAAATCTAGGAATATTGCACCAGTGAGTTGTCCCAGTTCCATTCCACACTGGATTTCATTTCAAACTTTTAGCAGGGTAGCTTCGTGGAGTGTTTGGGGCGAAAGCCTGATTGAAATTGGCTAGGGAAATTTGTCTTGGTGTAGTAATCGCTTAATTGGGAGCGAACACATTTTTCCATGACTTTGGATAGAATTGTATGGGAGCTTCATGCTTGTATGGGGGCTTCTATGAGCCACCTGTCTGTTACTGTTACTAAGTTTAACTGGTCATATGTTCCGGAAGACATAAATAAAACCAAATAAATGGTGAGTTGCCTGTAAGGAATGCTTGAAATGTCTCTACACCACACTTGAAACTGTTCACATTAATTTGGGGTATTGTGTTCAGTTTCCTCTCCCAAGGAATTGTTTTTGTGCTTAATTTCCGGCACAATATTTGTGTCTAGAGATCCAGGAAGTTCATTGTTACAGCTCGCTCAGCTGTGCTCAACAGGACTAATAATCATTTTTTAAATCTTTTTATTATATATGTAATTATAATTTATTAATTTTGACTGGGTTTTTTTGTTTGCTTTTAAATATACAAATACAAAACATACCCAATAAATGATATGAGGAGAACAAAGTGTGTGCATGCAGAGCACGTGCATTTTATGTGAAACTTCTGTCTTTTTTCACAGAAATTGTGTTTGTGATGGTGATGTCTTTAATGAAAAATCAAAACAATTTCAGTGACAAAACGCAAAGAAATTTTACTTAAAACGCACGTGCTCGGCACCCTCCCCCCCCCCAGTTTTAGCTATTTGCACTTCTATATTTATACTAACTGTGAATTCCTTGTGTGTGAGTATGTGGGTGTTTCTCTGTGGGTGGGTGTCTCTGTGTGTGTGTTTGTTGTCTCTGTCTCCAAATGCTGCTGCTGCGGAGACTTCTGCGCATGCGTGCTGAGTTGCCAACACTGACGTCGCCAACGGCCTCCTCTGCCAGCAGTGACATCACTTCTGTTACTGTTCTTCCGTCACCATGAAGGCGATTTACTGCAAGCAACAATTTGGTAGGTGCCAGCAAAAAAAAAAAAAAGCAGCATTATATGAAAATAATTATTTTCAAATACCGTTTAACCTTAAAATAATTGATTGTCACCTAGACCCTCTCAATTGGGGCCTAGATAGCCACATTGCTAGAATGTAAAATAATAGAATGTAAGCCAGAATGTAAAAAATGATAAAAGGACAATATTAGAATATATTACTTACCATCCCCCCCTTCATTATCATAGTGGCTAACCGCTAAGGTAATGAAGAGGTTAGCCCCCTCCTCCACCACCCACGAGTTCTAACCACCCTGGGCAACTACCCCCATCACCCAACCCCAAACAAGGGTACCCCCCACAGTAATGGGCAGTAGTCCTATTAGCCAAATGTGACTAAAAGGACTTTTGCCCGTTTAAAAGCATACTGTAATAAAAATGGCGTATTAAGTATTTTAATCAATCTGGTACTTCAGGGGTAAATGTTAGTTAAACATTGTGTTAAATAAGCAATAATTGTTTTCTATGACAGGTCAAGACCCTTCCCGTATCTGTGCTGATCTACAAAGAGGGCTTTATTGGGGGGGGGGGTTATCATTGAGAAAGAAAAAGTTCCAAGAAGATAGAACCAATAGCGCTGGGAGAGAAAAGACAGAGACACAGATCAGAGTGAAATCTGTGGGGGAACTTGGGCTAAACCCCCCTCTGTTGAAGTAGCTCACAGGAAGAATGTTCTTTTGAGCTGAGGACTGGAGTGGAACTGGTGTCAGAGGTGGAGAAACGACGGAAATCCTTGTGGTATTGTGGTATTGTCGAACTGCCACGATGCCACGATGGCGACATTTTTACCGAGAACAGAACATAGTGTGAACCTGCAACAGCCAATGGTGGTGGCCTTACCGTTCAGCCTAATAATACTAAGAGTAATGTCAGTAGAACTATAATCAGGGTGTTATAGAACAAGCAGTCAATATTAACAAGGTGGGTCCAAAGAGAACTCAAAAGAATCCTATATCTAGCACTCGCTGTGGAAAGTAGTAAAAGGAGTAATTACTCCAAGAGATATAATTATCTCTAACAAATGGTGTTATGGGGTGGAATGGAGCATTTCCACGTCACGTGATGGATCTCTCTTGCGATATCAGGATAAGTTCACCGGATAGAGCAATGCTAACAGCTGGGCTTTCAATCTCTCTCCAGCTCACGAGTTAACCCTACGCATTTCGTTATGGCTTCGTCAGGGGCCGGATGATTATCATTGTCCGCACCACTGCTGGGCTGAGAGCTTGCAAGGATTGTGTTTGCTAATTTTCAACTGGTATCAGTTGTTTGGAGGTTGGTGGCCCCTCCTCCCTGGGTTTAAACTCGCTCCTCACCAGTAGCAAGTTTTTTCATGTACCTGTGCAGGACTGGTCTATTGAGACATAGTTGGATGATATGTCACTGAGGGGTTTTGTTTACCTTCCTCTGGCTCAATATACTGTAAGTACGGATATAGGATAAGTATCTGTCGTCTAAATGTAACATAGGTTGAACTTGATTGATGTATGTCTTTTTTCAACCTCATCTACTATGTAACATTTCCCCCTCCACTGTAGAGGTAAATGAGAATATTCACAGGTAGTGTTAGAACCTGCAACCTGCATACAGTATAGTGGTCATGCCGTGACGTGGCTGCAATCTTATAAGGCTTTGGCCAAAGGGTTTAACTAAATGACCCTTTCTTATAAGAATACTAACATTTAAGTATTTAGCTATGTATTTTTTTTTATCATAGTGGATGTAGCATTGGTTATTTTTGTCTTTTGTTATAATGTAATTCAATGTAAACTCTGTGTAGCAGCTGTTACTGTGACGGAGTCAGCAGGTATGAATCATGTTTTGATCAAAAGATGCAACCAAATGACTCCTTTGTTACACAGACCTAGGTTCTAAATGTAAACATGTCACTAGTATATTGCAACCAATTTGGGAAAGTGCTGGAATTGTACTTCTGCTTTCCATGAATGCAGGGCCAATCGTTTTACCAGCTGCATACTCCTAAAGGGAGGAGTGCAGGTATTATGTGCTTGTTTTCCAAGAGTGCGATTGTAACTCATTTTCTCTATGGAGTTGCAAATGCAAGAAGAATACATTGATAGTCAATGAGAAGTTACATTATGCCTCTCAAGGGTCAGCAGTTATAGACCTAAACTAGGATGTCTTGTTTCTAAGGCAATGGAGAGGTTATTAATAGCTGACACCTACCAAGGCCCACCCACTTCACAGGAAGCTCAGTTAGAGTGAAACGCGCGTCAGGTTTACGTGACGTCAGCTTTGACATCATGAGTACGACCTCTTCACTACACCTCGGAGCTGCTGGCGTCCGCATGCATACTAAACGCTGCAGCCTGGGGGACTGGTTAGTGATATTAAAACACTACCCCCTCCTTTATTTCGTGCAGAAGTCTTTAGATGTTCTTATTACAGTTTATAGTGTAGAATAGTTTGAATACAATATATTAATAGATGGGTCAATAAAAGCCTAGCACTGGATTTCAGATTCACGGAGATTAGCGTAGTTTCTTCCATTTTGCATGTTTCTACAGTATAAACAACGTTTGATTTCAATCCACCTAATTCCACTTATTCTTCACAGAAGTGTTTTTCTCTGAGCACAGTTAGGACATATCGTGCTGCATATAGGAATTGGGACACTATTTTGTATCATGTATACACTTATCACTTAAAGCAACAGCACAATCGTTGTATTTACATATATTTAATTTTATTTCTTGATATCACTTTTTGGCCTCACTATTCAGAAACATTCTCTGGAGTTCCAACTCTAGATGTGTCCTTTAGCAAGGGGTTGTTATTGGTATTATTTCCTTTCTCTTTCCTATTTTAATGCAATTAATAAAAGTTATATTTTATTTAGGAGGCTTTTCTTTGAGTGCGATTAAAGAGGAATACTGTTATTGAAATCAGCAATACTACTTTCCAACTTAAAATTTTTTTTTTTTATTATTTGTATATGTAAAGCATGTGACAAAGTATAATTCTACATTCTTACCTGAGCTGGCAATCGTTTGAGGCTCCTGTTATTAATGTATCCAAATCCTGATTGTGTGCCTCAAATAATGGCTGCTTCAGTCAGGGCTGCCAACAGGGGGGGACAGCCGGGTCTGCTGTCCCGGGCCCAGTCAGTCAAGGGGGCCCTTTGGCGACACTAGAGTTTATTGCCTGCACATGCGTAGGCAAGAAGGGCCCTCCTTTTTCCCACCCTACAGGGCCCTCCCTTTTTGGGGGGCAACGCCCACCTGGAAGGAGTGATTCCCCAGACACTCATTCTGCGGGCCTCTACCTCTTCCTAGACAGTAGAACGCTTGCGGATGATCCTGTTGCGAAGCCGCCCTGTCATTGCCATGTAGGATTGCCAGGCTTCTGTCAACACCCAGCAGAACGAGGACAGAAAGAAGAAGTGTAGGAACGCTGCCACCAGGGTGCATATTACCTGGTGTGGAGAAGAATGAATATAAGAAAAGTAAGAGGTCACATTATTAAATCCCTATGATGCCTTCCATCAAAGAATGGACACATAAATGATTATCAGAATCAAGAGAGTGAGTGAAGAGACCCCGCAGCCGACAATCAACGTGACAGAAGCAACCAGCACCTTCTCCATATTCTGTAAGAGTCGAAGTCTGGTGACCGCGATCCGGTGGTGTGACGTCATTACGCTGGGACACCTGCTGGAACTCAGGGCTGACACGCGGAAGCAGGACACTAGGTACACGAGGACTGTATGAGCATCAGTCCCCGTTGCAAGAGCTCCTACGACCGCAGCGCCTCAAGCTCCCATCACCAGAGAAACAAACCAGCACCTTGTCGTACATTGCCCTGTATGAGGGTCAACATGTGAGTTTGCATTATTAAGCTTATTGTTTGTGCATCAATACAATTTGAACGCGCTACACTAACCTGTTTTTGTTTTGATCTCATTATTTGGTGAGAATTGCTGTTTGCCACTCCAAGTACCTTGACGAGCTGACCACATCAAAGGCATCAACCCTGATTCTGGGGTTCAAGGCTAGTATATTCTATTAGAATTGTGTGTGCATTTTTGGGGAGTCCATCTATCTACCCCTCCTTCTTGTGTCCATACAGGATTGCACTATTCTTGTGTTTCTTTTTTATATACCCACCGATGACTTGTGCTCCCTGAGTTTTCCATTACTGGGGCCTCTACCAGACCTGCAGGCCCACCTGAAGGCCCATGGTAAGCCCACTACGCTCCCTGACCTATTTTCCTTCTCCCCAGGCCAGTGGCGGATTTAAAAATATGCTGCCCTTAGGCACTTACCTGGTGCCACCCCTCCTCCAGTGTCATTTGATGCCATGCCGTCCTGTTGCCACGGCAACAAGATGCCATTTGACATCACATTGCCGGCTGCGCATGCGTGATCGGTGCTTGCCGGCCACGCATACATGGCTGGCAAGCACCAATTGCACATGTGCACGAGCGGCTGGTAAGTGCCAATCGCGCAAGCACCGTTGGTACATGTGCACGCGCGGCCTATCTGTGCCGCCCCAAATTTTGCAGCCATGGGCCCAGGCCTAATGGGAAATCCACCACTGCCGCATGCCCGTACCCCATTTACCCCTCTCTCCAGTACCCCCTTTTATCCCCCTCCCAAGACTCAGTACCAATACATACTCCCTCCCCAGGCCCAGTACCCCCTTATAACTCCCTCCCCAGGCCCAGAACACCCTCATACAACCTTCCGAGGCCCAGAACACCCTTAAAACCCCTCCCCAGGCCCAATGCCCCCTTAAACCCCATTACTTCCTTATGTCCCCTCCCCATTTCCATTACCTTCTTATATCCCACCCAGGGCTATTATCGCCTCATATTCCCCGACCCCCCCCCCCCCCAATTCTTCTTCTGATAAGTTCCTTTACAGTCTTTAGTCTGAAAAACAGCTTTGTGCTGCTTGGTGAAGTGGAGAAAGTACAGATGAACCGCAGGAGCTGCCATATGAACACTCTACGGCAGGCTTTGGGCCTTTAAAAACACAAGATAAAATAAACAGTTCGAAAAGCGAGGAGGTTTGTAATCTTCACCTTTCCTGGGGATATCTGTTTTCTAGCAGGAGCAAATGCAAAAAAAGTTAACCTTGATATAGCACATATGATGTGAAACGCGTAGGAGGGATCAGACCTCCTTTTTTGTTATGTTGGTTGGGCAATAAAGTCTTTATATTTTTATACCACCTGCTTCCCAATTTTTCTGGGCAGTTCGCTGCTTCATGCATTCTTTGCATTTGTTCCTGCTGTACTGATCCTTATCTGCGGCTGGACACACCTTTAAGGAATTCATCTGGCCTTGGGAGTGGGTAAGATATGGAGAAGATTTCTAAAGATTGATGACAAGAGTTACTACAAACTTTTTGTAGTTTAATAATAATTATAATTATAATAGCATGTTCTTATATATCGCTGCTAGTTTTACGTAGCGCTTTACAGAGACATTTTGCAGGCACGGGTCCCTGCCCTGCAGAACTTACAATCTATATTTTTGGTGCCTGAGGCACAGGGGGATAAAGTGACTTGCCCAAGGACACAAGGAGCCGACACCGGGAATTGAACCAGGTTCCCCTGCTCCAAACTCAGTGCCAGTCAGTGTCTTTACTCACTGAGCCGCTCCTTCTCCCTACTTTATTACATTATTACATTATTACATTATTGTCTCCAATAAGGTGCAGCAAGGTGAGATCATTTTCCTGTTTCCTTCAGGAGGCTCAAGAAAGTGAATTTATTGTTATTCACCTAGTAGTATACCCACTCCTAATAAGAAAAGCCATGATTCCATGTTATTCTGGATGAAGATTTATTGAACATATTTCCGAGACTATTGCAGCACCCATTATTCCATATATCTGTTTTCTATCCTGTTTCTTCCCAGAGAACAGGATTTCGGTGCCTTGATTACATTTGACTTTTATATACCCTCTGTTTGCATAGGAAGCTGCTCTTATACGCTGGGGTGGAAAACAATTGCCGTGTATAATGGGATCTAAATGATCTACTGTAATTGTTGGAAAACCTCTCTCTTTCCTACAAAGGGCGACGGGAGGAAGTTAACACAATTGGGTCATTTGTGCCTTCAATGGCAAATCTCTCTCCTGTGATTACATCATAGTCTCGAGGTAACTAATTCATAGAGAATTAGTGCTAGGAGCATTTAATTTTTATTTATTTATTTATAAAAAATGTTTTACCAGGAAGTAATACAGTACATTGAGAGTTACCTCTTGCCCATCTGTGTCTCTCTCTCTGTCCCTCTGTGTGTGTGTGTCTCTCTCTCTCTGCCCCTCTGTGTTTCTCTCTCTACACCTCTGTGTCTCTCTCTCTCTCTACCCCTCTGTGTCTCTCTCTTTGCCTTTCTGTGTGTCTCTCTCTCTCTGCCCCTCTGTGTCTCTCTCTCTCTCTGCCTCTCTGTCTCTCTCGCTGCCCCTCTATGTGTTGCTCTCTGCCCCTCTGTGTGTCACTCTCTGCCCCTCTGTCTTTCTCTCTCTCTCTGCCCCAATGTCTCTCTCTGCCCCACTGTGTGTCGCTCTCTGCCTCTCTGTGTGTCACTCTCTGCCCCTCTGTCTTTCTCTCTCTCTCTGCCCCAATGTCTCTCTCTGCCCCACTGTGTGTCGCTCTCTGCCTCTCTGTGTGTCGCTCTCTGCCTCTCTGTGTGTCGCTCTCTGCCCCTCTGTGTCTCTCTCTCTCTGCCCCTCTGTGTGTCGCTCTCTGCCCCTCTGTGTGTCGCTCTCTGCCTCTTTGTGCGTCGCTCTCTGTGTCTCTCTCTCTCTCTCTCTGCCCCTCTGTGTGTTGCTCTCTGCTTCTCTGTGTGTCACTCTCTGCCTCTATGTGTGTCGCTCTCTGCCTCTGTGTCTCTCTCTCTGCCCCTCTGTCTCTCTCTCTCTGCCCCTCTGTGTGTCGCTCTCTGCCCCTCTGTCTCTCTCTCTCTCTGCCCCTCTGTGTGTCGCTCTCTGCCTCTCTGTGTGTCGCTTCTCTGCCCGTCTGTCTCTCTCTCTCTGCCCCTCTGTGTGTCGCTCTCTGCTTCTCTGTGTGTCGCTTCTCTGCCCCTCTGTCTCTCTCTCTCTCTGCCCCTCTGTCTCTCTCTCTCTCTCTCTGCCCCTCTGTGTGTCGCTCTCTGCCTCTGTGTGTGTCACTCTCTGCCTCTCTGTGTCTCTCACTCTGTGATGTTAGGGCACACTCCTCTCTTGCATTTAATTATCACCGAGGCCGTTATAGTTAACGCAATGCTGAGAAATCCGGATTTAATGTTCTGTTATTGGACTTTGGAGATACACGTTAAGACAACATTTCGGTTAATGTTAAATCAATCTGTGGATTTGGGCCTAAATGATTTAATCTCATTGGATTAGGACGTCAAAACAAAAGCCTTGTCTAATTAAATGCAGCACATCCCTGAAGTCGTAACGCTGGAGGAGAGAAAAGGAAATCCATTCGTTAGATAATCTCTTCCTAAAGCTTTCTGCATCGGGAGAGTCTGCCAGAGTTTAAGGATCAACCTATTAAGGATCGCAAATAATACCTGGCGACAAACTCTAAGCCAAGCGTCTGATACCAATCCAGACCACTCTGTCTCCCGCTCTTACTCTATTATATCAAAAGAGGCAAGTAGAGGGGATATAAAACCAGGACTGGATCGTTGTCACACTGTTGATCTAGAATTTGAGAGGTATAAGACCGGCAGTTGATTTTCAGGGAAATAATAGGAAATATATCAAAAGGTCTAACTAGACAGGAGAGCATGAAATAATGTTTTCTTTTTTTCTTATATGGGGCTTAATCAGTAGAATTTTACAGTCATTTAGATTCCCTGACCATAGAAACTGTAGAACTTGCAATTTTTAGATATTATATTATAATTGGTAGCCTATTAGCTCCTTAATTGCCCCAACAATTATATAAATGACTGGAACTGGTCTACCAGCATACTATCATATCCCAAAGTGCAGAGACGTTGCCTGCTAATGGTATTAACCCATTTAATACCGACCAACCTTAAAACTCACCTCTCAGAAGAAGCATCCCAATAGCCTGCACTCATGGTTACTGTCCCACACCCAGAGTCGCTCCTACCGACCATTGTGTCCAAGCACTGCCATCTTCTGCACTTATTCCCTCACCTGCTGTCTCTGTAACTCTCCCAACATACCACTTAGACTGAGTCCCCGTTGGCGCTGAGCGCGCTCAAGCTTGGAGAGCGCTCCAAGCAAGAGCGCCGGTTATCCTGCTTGTACGCGCGCGCTGGGGAGGGAGGGGGGGCATTGCGGGTATTTGAGCGCGCGGGTAAGTATAGTTTTTTTGTTTACCTAAAGCCCGATTGCAGCTGAGCGCTTGAGCGGGGAATTACATATATCTATATTTGTAATTCCCCGCCGCAATCGCCGCCCGATCAGCGCTAGCAGGGACTTAGCCTTAGATTGTAAGCTCTCCGGGCCAGGGATTTCCTTTCCTATTGTCTGATTTTGCCGAGCTTATTATATAATTGTAATTCCCTGTATTGTCTTTGTAAAGCGCTGAGTACTCTTTCAGCGCTATATAAATAAAGAAATACATAAATACACACACTCAAGGGTGGTCCTCAAAGTATAGACACAAATAATAACTTCCTAATTCCGGACATGCTAAGTTGCCATTTTGTTCCATTCGGTATTAAACTATTTCTCGCAAAATTTCAGCCCAATTAAAGAATCTTTAGAGGTGCCACCAAGCGATCAAAGTTTCAGTATGCTATGTATTGATAATGCATTGTGTTCCAAGACGACGATAGTACTCATCACGAGTCAATATATTAGCAATTACAATTCATATTTATTATTAAACTTCTTTCAGTTAAACTTATATCTTTTTTTGTTTTTTCAGAATTCAATAATAATTTAATAATCATAATAAAAAAATAATAATTCAATAATAAAAATAATGGCGACAGTGGCATCAACTAGAAGTACAGGAAGTACACGATCAAAAGAAAGAATCTGGTTAATCAGAGACCTTTCGGAGTCAATCACAGGAAACAAGTTACCCCCTAAACAGCAAGAGAGCTTTTTTCAGAACAGTGCAGAAAACAGTTAGGGAGATTATGCATGTACAGTATGTATGTATGTATATCTTAATTTATATAGCGCCATTAATGTACATAGCGCTTCACTGCACTAATACACGTGACATAATCATATAAATAACAAATAATACAAATAACACATTATGGGAAGAAGTGCTTTCAGACATAAAAGTAACATTTAGGAAAAGGTGTCCCTGCTCTGAAGAGCTTACAATCTAATTGGTAGGTAGGAAGAACGTACAGAGACAGTAGGAAGGTGTTCTGCTAAGTGCGTCTGCAAAGGGCCACGGTCGATGTATGAGGTGTATAGTATAATCCACGGAGCTACTTATATGCTTTAAGGAGGTGGATTTTAAGATGGGTCTTTAAGGTGGATAGAGAGGGTGCTAGCCGGGTATTGAGGGGAAGGGCATTCCAGAGGTGTGGGGAGCTAGTGATAAAAGTTTAAGGCAGGAGAGGGCTTTAGACACAAAAGGGGTAGAGAGAAGACAGAGTTGGGATGGGGAGAAGGAGCTGCTCAGTGAGTAAAGACACTGACGGGCAATGAGCTTGGGGCAGGGGAACCTGGGTCACTTCCCAGTGTTGGCTCTTTGTGACCTTGGGCAAGTCACTTTATCTCCCTGTGCCTCAAAACATAGATTGTAAGCTCCATGGGGCAGGGACCTGTGCCTGCAAAATGTCTCTGTAAAGCACTACTTAAAACTAGCAGCGCTATACAAGAACATGCTATTATTATTATGGTGTATAGTGAGAAATTAGGGCTGAGATGTAAGGAGGAGCAGAAGAGTGTAAAGCTTAAAAGTGAGGAGGAGAATTGAGTGTGAGATGCGGGATTTGATTGGAAGCCAGAAAAAGGATTTCAGCAGGGGAGAAGCTGAGAAAGATTTTTTATTTATAAAATATTTTACCATGAAGTAATACATTGAGTGTTACCGCTCGTTTTCAAGTATGTCCTGGGCGATTTAGCAAAGAGTAAAGTGATTCAGGCCGCAGCATTTAGGATAAACTGTAGGGGAGACAGGTGAGAGGCTGGATGGTCGGACAGCAGGAGGTTCCAGCAGTCGGGGCGGGAGAGAATGTGAGGGCCTGAGTCAGAGTTTTAGCAGTCGAGCAACAGAGGAAAGGGCATATCTTTGTAATATTGCGGAGGAAAAAATTACAGGATTTAGCTACCTTTTGAATGTGAGAGGAGAATGTGAGAGAGGAGTCGAGTGTGACCCCTTGGCAGCGTGCTTGTGCTACTGGGTGTATGATAGTGCTTGTAACAGTAATGTGGAAGGAGGTCTAGTGACTAAAGAAGTGCTTGCCTTCTGGGAAAAAGCCAGAATTCCTACCACCCAGGAGAGAAACATTCTTCCAAAAGTGGAAAAGTTGTTATCTTCATAGAAAACTCTGCAGAAGAGGGCCAACACAAGAAATGAAACACAGATAAAGAAAGGAACCGACTTTCTTGAGAGTTTGAATACTGTATTTGATATATCACATGCTGATGCTCTGAATCTTATCTCCATAAAAGAAGATAAAGCTTTTCTAATTGCACAGAGAGATGGCTTATGTGGATATGAGTGGAGTTGATAGACAACTTTTGTACTGAAAGAAGGGCCAAAGACTGAAAAGAGAGTGCAGCTAAACAAAAGTGTAAAGAAGAAGAACGGAAGGTGCAATTTGAAAATGTCTATCCCCTAAATGTCTAAATGTCTATTCTCTAAAGATATGGATGTTCAGAAGCCAGTTTCATTTGACAGCTAATGAAGCTAGAGGTCTTCATGATGTGAACATCTTCACTCCACTAATCTACACAAGGGCATGGTTTACCGCACCCCTTGCAGTTTCAGCCCCGAATAATGACCTACAACTGTTGAAGAAACTAGATTCCTACTCTGTCACCAACAAAGCAATTGCAGATGCTGCCACAAACAAGTGACTTCGTCCCATGTGGTACCTTAGTGAGTACAATGTAGGACTGAGTTTCTTCACTGACAAACTGGAAGTGCCTGTAGCTACAAAACATCAAATAGTCAGAACATTGGAGAAGAAAAGTCCTGGGGTAGCACAAAGCAACCAGCACTTCTACAAAAGAACATTCAAGGCAGAAGCCTGGAGGATTTCATCACTCTGAGGGGCCTATTCACTAAACTTCGATGTTATCACTGCCAAAGATGACGTCAGCAAAAAAAAAACAAAATGAAAGCCATCTCATGGTAAACCCACCAATCGGATTGGATTGGTGGATGTACCATGTGATGTCTTTCCTTTTTTGGAGGGATGTGACATCATCAAAAAGGGAGGGGGGCATGCTACCTGATTGGCTGTCTTCCATTCCGTTAAAATAACGTCACATCATTAAAAAAAAAAAATCGGATGTACCATTTATCAATTTGTCAATCAAATGTGATGTCACAGGCCTTAGTGGCCTAGGACCAAAATGTACTCGTGGCAGTGACATATTTAAGGGTCAGTCCCTCCTAGGACCAAATTGTACTAATGGCAGTGGCATATTTAAGGGGTCACACCTGGTTGATTGATGCCTCTTTTACCTAACTCCGTCACCTGTAAGTATTTTTAATACTGAGACTTGGGAGAGGTTTGATTTCCTCTGGCTGCTCTGTTTTGTCTGATGTCAGTGTGTATTCAACAAGAGTTTGCACCAACAGAGCCCGTCTCTCCCACTCCCCTTATCTTTATTGGCTCACCGATAAGGACAGGGCGGTCTAAGGGTAAAGAAAACACCTCAATTTTCTCGTAATTGCCGCCGCTTTCATATGACATGATTAGCTCACAGCTGATGTCGGGTGTAACTGTACACCTCTAACATGCCGTTCGGTCAGAGTGAATATAATCCATTCTCGGCCAAGGTGTCCTGAAATTCAGTGCACCGAAGGGGTTAATAGACAGAACAATGTGGCCAATTTAGTCTACCAGGTAAAAAGTACTTGTTGTTCTATAAACGCAGAGGGGAACATTTGTTCCTTTGGCACCTTATTCCAGGCGGTTAATATGCAATGTACATGTGGGTATTATTATGTAATTCACATGCACAGGGAAGTAATGCACAATGAGGAAATGTAAGACTCACTGCAGATTAAGATGCTTTTGCATGTAGGAAAATGGGAGCCTGCACACCACACATGGCCCATGGCACAGGCAACAGAGAGATTTACCTGGGGCTTCAAATGTTTAGTAACAGGAAGCAAAGCTTTGCAATGCGATCCGTGGGGCCATGATGCAGTTCATTTGAGACTGTAGTGTACTGCTTGGCTCTTTCTCCTTTTGGGTGAGTATACTGTATGTGTCAGTGTGTGTGTCCATATTCCGGTATGTGTGTGCAGGTGTGCACCCTAAAAGACCTTATCCATTAAAACGCGCTCAGGGTCACCGACACGGGAGGAGAGTGGGGACGATTCCGGACATTGAGCTTGTCTAACCAGAAATTTGCTGGCAGGGCCCAAGCGGCTCACTCCCAACGCTCCACCACTCACCTGCGCCATCCCCACACGGCGCCTGTAGTCCTGGGCCTCGCGAGAGCTGTCGGTGGTCCTGAATGTGATAGGGACGGGCACTATCGCATCCCGCCGTACTCATGTTGTTACATGTTGAAGCGCAGCGCAACTGGCACATTAAGGAGCAATTTAGTTGTGGCTATACAATTCTGCGTGATATGTAAATACTGTACGGTATACAAGCGAACCAAACTCGCCAAATCAGAAAGATACTATTCAAGAGGGAGAAAGACAGTCTATAATAATCTCTCTGTTTCCTTATTTAACAGTTAATCTCTTCAAGACGTGGTTAAGAACCACCAAATATATCTCAAAACCAATAATGTCATTTTTCTTCACTTTGTTGTTTTGTTTGAAGTGTATTTTACCCCCATCATTAGCCTGAGAGACCAAGGACATTAATTACAATTACCAATTGATGTTAGAATGCTAAAGAACTGAAGTAAATAAAACCATTTTCATTAGACAAATAAGTAAAAAGTTCACTTGAAGTTAGCTGATTACATTAGTATGTTGTTCAAAAAGCTTTGTTATACTCAGTAATCAGTAAAAAATCCAAACAATGTTGGTAAAATAAAACGGAGCACTTAACAAAGGCAGACATCACAGGGTGGTCCCAACAAAAAAGTTTTATTAACATCTCATGGACTCAAGAACAAAGAAAAACGTACCACCTAGGCGTTTCGTGCAACACGTGCACTTTATCAAGCACCACAGCGAAACGCGTTGAGTCTTCAACCAGCCCCCTCAGAGACTCGGAGAATAGGACCAGTGCCGTGGAAAAGCGTGCCCCTGGTTGCCAAGCAGCCGCTACCAGAACCAGGAAGTGATGTCACTGGAACAGACGGTCCCGTGGAGAGCAGTGAGAGCGCGACTTACCTGACCCATGGGAGCCACGCCCGATATAGTGTTATCATTGTTTTAAAATAATTGAATTGATGTAAACCTTGAATCCGGAGGGCTTAAAAACTTGCATATAATTAGCCTTTTTCAGTACAATCTGCACTATTATGGTTTTTGTTCTCTGAGATCGCCGGAGCGAGTGTACAACAAACACTACCATCTACATCTGCCACAGTTTTGGATATGCCCTATTACTCTGCGGGTTTGTGAGTATAACTTTTGAAGGTGCACATCTACCGAGTATCCAGTTATCCCTACAATACTGCTCTATGTCAGTTTCTCTCTCTCCTCCGGTGCATCCCCCTGCTCCCCTGCTTTGCGGATACCGGCTGTGGGGTTTGTCTGTTAATGAATCTGTGTACTTTGGATTCATGCCACAGAGATGGAAGACAGATACTGCAGTAGATAGAAGCACGGAATGTCCTTTACCAAATATTCTCAGTAAAGATAATGTTTTACAGTTACCCAGCGATACGTGAGAGTAGAGCATTCTGCTTTTAAAGACACAGTTCCCCTAAGGCAGGGGTCTTAACTCCAGTGCTCAAGCCCCCCCTACACCCCACTCATCAGGTTTTCAGGATATCCCTGCTTCAGCACAGGTTGCTCAATCAGTCCCTGCTTCAGCATAGATGGCTCAATCAGAGCCTTCACGCCGGCCTAGGAAACCGCACCGGATGACGTAGAAGCTTCCTATTGGCCCGCGTGGCTCCGCGGATTCAAATAACCAGGAAGTACCGCTGTGTTTCTCCACGAGAGACCCCCCCTGCTTAAAAGGGGGGCAAGGAACTTAGATGCACCTTTACTGACGCTTAAGAGACTTTTCGGCCTGAGGAGAGCGGAGAACTTCCTCTTCTGTTCCTGGCATTAAGAAACAGGTAGGGGCAAGACGAGGAAGCTTCATAGGACGGCTGCAATAGTCACATGGCCCTGGAGACAGAATGTCTGTGATGCTCCGATTGGAAGGGACTGAGGGCATCACTAATGCTTACACACATTCTCATGTCCTCACTTTCCCAATCTTGTCTTTAAAAACACTTTTTGGCATCTACGCAACATTTCATGCAAATTCCACATACCGATTGTAAACTTGTTATTACTCATCACCAATGATGTCTTTTATCCCTGCAATGAGTAACGATCCACTACTGTTACATAACCAAACAGTAGAGGTTAATTTGTTTTAAAGGTGGAGTCCCTAATATGATTAAAGAATAATATGAGCCCAGATTGTTCATACTTGGGGCCATTTACAAAACCCTAAGTATTTTATTTGTGATTTAAGTTACTTGGCTCTTCTTTTTCCTGGTTTGGGGAACAGTGACAGAGAACAAAAGGAGGAGCTGGGCAAGACGATGCAATGAGAATATTATACGGTGTCCTATTTAAGTATCCTAATGTTTTATATGGGTCCATATTTACTAAGCAGCCTTCTGCAGTGACTTGAATGGGCTGTAAGGATTCTAGCAGCAGTGAAAGGTGCCTAATGGCAAACAAATGCTTATTAAACATATATTGTATTGTATTGTTCTTAAAGTATATCAATGTAGATTTCTTGACTTACAATGTTTTGTAAATGTCATGTAACCATTCTTACACTAAGACCCAAAAGGTTAAAAGCTGACTGTGAGTGGGGTTACTGGCTCTGCACTTCTTTAACCCAGGCTGTGCTGGAAAAGCTGTGCAATACATCTGGTGTAAGCTTATAGGGGTCCGTGTTAGAATACACAAGAAGCAAAATGTGACACACTTTGTGCTCATTTGCATGACATTACCCAGAATCCCTGGCTGCAGGAGAAGCATACTGTACCAAGAGATAATGGAGGAAGGCAGAAATGCAGACCTGTCTGAGACATGTGAAGGGGTATTTTTATTTGCTCTAAACGTCATGCAGACTGTAATGGATGGAATAGGAAATCTGTGCTGTGCTACACGGATCCCATACTGTAATACAAGGGTAATTACCAGGCTGTTTGCTGCCAAAGGCCAGTATGACATAACACAGACTTATGAAAGAAGCAGCACATAGACAACAATGAGTTAATGCCTCCACTGAGCAATTAATAAGCCTCTCATATTCCTGATAAACCTTTATTAGGGCTCTTCAGCTATTTCTCCAAAGGGGCCAGATCAGAAAATGTTTAGGAGTAGATGGGTCACCAGCTTATTGCAAAGTCATTTTAGATACATTTGAAGACATCAAAATTATTTTATTTCAACATTTTGCGAGCGTCTCCAACATCTGTATTATATGCATGGACATTACCTTTATTTACAAGTGAGTTTTAGTGCGAAATACTAATACTACTGCGAAATCAGCAGAGTCCAAGGACCTCATCAATAGCCTTCGGGGGCCACCAGTTAAAGAGCCCAGACCCTATAGTGCTGGAAAATCTGTGGCCCAGAGTGCACTGCAACCGCTTGTTCTAATAGCGATCTTCCCTAGAGAGATGTGAAAAAGAGGCATGATGTTCAATGGATATTAGAAGGGCCTGTCATTGTGATGGGGAGTGGAAGTCATTAGAGAACCCTAAAGGTTAAAGCAACACTTCCCACAGAACAGCTTTATTGTGGGGGGGAGTTAGGCTTTGGGAGGCCACCTCCTTCCTAAAGCATTTCCTTTGTTGTTGTGGTAAAAAAAAAAAAAAACAGGAAGGCCACTGGGGTCACCCAATAGGAAACGAGGGTGTCATGCTTCCAATTACATATCTGATTTATATTGGCTCGGGAGTGTGGGGCTGACCTGCTGACAACTTTGTTTCACCCAGGCAATAATTGTAAACTTGTAATCAGGGTTCGTCAAAGCTGATTATTCAACCTAGTTTTAACTAATCACCTACTTTTAATTACTTAGCAAGCATAGATGTAGATATGGATATAGGTTAATTACTGGCTGTTTTTAGCCAGTCATGTAGTATAGGCATAAAGCACATCGTTTCAATGTATTAAAGATAACACTCATTCATTTAAACTCTACAATCCCCTATGCTACCCAAGGGACATCACAAGGTTCGACACCCTTTGGCTCCTATTCCCAGAAATTTATTGGAGTTTTGCTTGTGCTTGTAGACAATTCCTCTCTAAATTTCATGCACGTAACACGTTTCTTGTACATCTAGAAGCACATTTAATGTTCTGTATAACAACTCTTTTCTGTGTTCCTGGATGTTAACCAAAAGACACCGGAAAATGCCAAGAACCATAACAAAACTCTTCCAAAAATTACAGACTATACAAAGCAATGTGAAAACATAGTGTGGTAGTGTAGCTTTGTGTTTAGGATATTGTTCTTAAATATAATATAATATGTGGGTTCAATTCCAGCAAGGGCTACTTCACAATGGGCAATTCTGGGCAAACAGCTTTGTCTCCCTCAGACTTCATATAGTTACATAGTTACATAGTAGATGAGGTTGAAAAAAGACTTCCGTCCATCAAGTTCAACCTATGCTAAATTTAGACAACAGATACTTTATCCTATATCTGTACTTACTTATTGATCCTGAGGAAGGCAAACAAAAGACCCCATTAAGGGGAAAAATTAATTCCTTACTTGTAGAGGGAGAAAGGGGGTGGCCCGGTATTAAAAGGGTTGCACCCCATTTGGCCATCCCCTGACCTCACCAGGGAGACAAGGGGTTAACTGGGCTGCGGTCCAGAAATGTGATTTAACCCTTGTAATAGGGGATATCCAAAATGTGAAGGGAGCGATTTTCAGGAACACCCCAAAAAAAGAAAACACAATAATAGTGCAGTAAAATCACACAATGATTTAGCTAATAAAATCTTGGCTCGTATAGATCTCCTACTTACAACAGGTAAGTGAAGAATCAGCGTTTAACAGGATAATGAAGAATCAGCGTTGGACAGGAAAGCAGGATTGGAAGGTATTCAGGTATACTCTTGTTCAGGGTTGTATTCATGTAAAAAACATCAAGGAGTGTCCATAGTATGGACCAATCGGCACAAATTTATAAGATAAAAACGTATGAAATGTACTTACAATATGTACATCAAATGTGGACACATAAAGGTATCTTTTGAGGCGGGGTGATAGTCTGGCCTTTCAGTATGAAACCTCCTCGATCCATTCGTGGTAATCGGCGTCTGACGTCACATCCGTCTGAGACGGATGGCTTCCGGTACAGCGGAGGACAGGAGCGGATGGTAAGGCGGCACAGGAGACTCTTCACCTCGATCTTTGAAACATGAACGGTCGCATGCGATGTACAGGCTTAGCTCTATGCGTTTCGCTGATCTCAACGTCAGCTTCCTCAGGAGCAATATGACACCCCCTATGGGTCTGTTACTTAAATAGTATGTACAATTGGTAACTAATTAACAAATTACTCACAGGTTCTCTCTTCATGGAGTACATAACCATGTGATCCAAAAACATAGACAAATTCCCATAGACTCCAATGGCGGCCAATCTCCATTAACCGGCTATGGCGGAAAAACCCCATTGACTTCAACGGCGGCGTTGCCCCGTTGAAAGTCTATGGCGGCGGATTCCCATAGCCGCCAACGGCGGCGGTTTGCCATTGAAAGTCTATGGCGGCAGAGCCCGTTCTTTTCAATGGGGATTTAGTGAAAAACCGTGATTTCATTTACAGCGGAGTTTATTGTATTAAAATAGGAAATGGTTGTAGGTGTATTTGTGTAACTCCGGTTCCCGAGGTCCTAGCGAGTCGCAAATTGGACCACATGGTGTCCCAGTTCCGGCATTGAGAACTGGGGAGTTTGGACCCGCTAAGCCCAATGGAACCGGACCTTTTAATATATTTGTGTTTTACTAATAACACTGAATCCCTAGGCGAGGACAAGACCCAGAGGAATTTCCTTTGGGACAAAGGACAGCGGATGGCCAGGGAAGCATCCTAATGTCTAGAGTTTAAGTGCTGTTCAAAGGAGTTTATCACCTCCACTCTTTACATGAGGGCAGAGATGACTCAAACCAGAGCAGTCTGTAAGTGTCACCTTTTACACCTCACAAACAAAGAGTATCCTGCCAGAAACCCCATCTGGTAGACTGGCTGGCATTCCTGATGCAAATAGGGGGCTACAGAAATGAGACCCCAGAGTTCTAATGCGCATGTGCCAACTAGCAGGGGGGCATGTATCAAAATGTGTTCCCACGTTAGAGAGTGGCTACAGGTAATTGAAGACCAACCTGTACTTAATGTTAGGGATAGGGTTACAAAAGATATATAAACTGTGGTAATCCCTATACCCATTGTCTTCTGATACCATCTTGATTGTACCTGATTGCTGGAGAATTGCTATGCAACATACTTCTCATCCCCCATCCCCAAAGTAAGTGTACTTCTTGCCTGTTACTGTACTATATTGTGTGTTCACCTATCCAAAGGAATAAATATACTTTATTATATCTAAGCCTCGTTCAGTTCAAACCCAGTTATTTGATGTAACTTACAACCTGTCATAGGCTATCGTGACAGGCTTTGTAATTAACTGGTGGCAGCGGTCGGGATTGAACTGGACCTGGATTACAGTATTCTGCGGGGTACTGTGATCCAGTGGGAACTTGATGGTAATTGCAAGTTCCTGGGACTAAAGATATTGAACACACGGTTGTGCAACAAGTAACACAAGTTGTCACACCACCTCACTGCTGCGACCCAGAACCATGAGTGAAGAGGAAGGCTCATACCTCCTGCGGACTAGAACTCAGCTGAAGGACAAGTGCCGTGCATATGGACTGGAATATGAGAACCAGCCGGTCGCAGACATGATAGCAGCAATCATGGACTATGAAGCCCGGCTTGCAGAGCCTCAGGATACGGCTCAGCTTGCCCTTGTACAGCCGCCCGGAGATCAGGGAATGAACCCAGTGCCGGGGTGGCAGGATCTCGGGGAGGGGACAAGTGCACCTCCCGGGACCAGTGCAACAGGAGGGGCATGGGTGGCTGCGGCTACCAGTCCGTTTACCCCTGAAATGTTGGCACTGATTACAACGTGGGGAGACCGAGGGACAGCGGAGGAGCGGCTACAGTTTATCTCGATGGCAGTGAACAGACTTATTGCCCCCCGGTCCAACCCCGCAATGAGGAACTCCAACTGGACAAGCACAGTCTCACCAAGTACGTGGAAGGCACTGATCAGATCGACAGTTTTTTAAAGAACTTTGAAACGCAGTGCTGGCGGTACAAGGTGCTTCCCCAGCATAGGGTTGCACGCTTGGATCCGTTACTCTCCGGCTTGGCTAGGCAGACGATGATGGCGCTTCCAGAGGAGTATGCTGATGATTATGACCACCTGAAAGAACTGTTGTTATTTCAGCACGGTTTTACCCCTGAAGCTTACCGGGGTAAATTCCGGCTGGAGGAGAGGCACCCTCAGGAGACCTACGTCACCTATGTGACCCGCATGGCTTTATACGGGATCCGCTGGGTGGAGGGCTATGAGGCCAGGACTTACCAACGCCTGCTGGACCTCATCTTTCAGGAGCAGTTCATGCAGCAGTGCCCGCCGGCGGTGAGGGCTTGGGTGTATGACAAAAAGCCCAAGACTTACATGGAGGTGGCGAGGCTGGCAGATGATTATGTGGCCAGCCGGTCCCTGATGCCCACCAAGGCACCAGCCAAAGCGGCGGCAGCAGCACCGGCACCGGCCAAGAAATCTGCTAATACCCCCCAATGGACTTAGAAGCCGCCTGCGGGCAGCAGTCCACAGAAGGCGGGAGAGCTCCGGCATGAGCGCCGGTGCTACAACGGTAACAGCACTGGTCACCTCAGACCAGATTGCCCAGAACCCCTGTGTTCCAACCGGCCCCATCAGGGGCAACGCACCCCAGCTCCGAAGCCGGTAGCCCGCATGCGGGTGACTTCCACCAAGGAGACCGGACCGGTCATGGAAACAACTCCAAGTGAGACGTCCCATGTCACCCCTATCCCGGTTTCATCGGTGCCCACAGCCAGGAGCGGAGGACATCTCAGCGCGGACCTACAGCAGACGGACGGCCGGAGCAAACATCTCACCCCGGTCACAGTCGGTTTGCTGGATTCAGGAGCTGCAGTGACCCTGGTCCGACCTGATATGGTCCGGCCAGAGGAATTGCTCCCAGGCCCTGGGATGCAGATCACTGTGGCCGATGGAGAGCCACGTTTCTTGCAGGTGGCCCGAATCTTTTTGGATTGGGGGGAGGGCAAGGGTGTGCGGGAGGTGGGGATTTTACCCGGTTTGGATGCTGAAATTCTTTTGGGCAACGATCTGGGACTGATGACCTGCACCTATGACCGGGTGCCCAAGCCCCCTGCAGTGGCGGCGGTTATACGGAGCCAGACAGCGGCAATGCCGGCGGCGGCCACTCCAGTCCCCCAGCCTTTGCGACCAACGTTAGCGGAGGGCGCAGAGGAGCCGGGGAGGTAAGCCAGGATCAGTTGCAACCACAGACTGACTTACTGTTTCCCCTCACCCTTCCCCATTCTCCGGACAATGACATGACTGGGGGGTGGCCAGACTTAGGAGCCCAGTTTAGGGAGGCAGTGAAGACAGACCCTACCCTGCCCGGCGTGAGACTTCGGGCGTCCGAATCTCAGGCAGGGGAAGGCACTGAGCACTGCCTATGGCATAAGGGACTCCTATACAGAGAGGAAGGGAACCCGGGGATAGAGGAGGGGGTGACCAGTAAGCGACAGCTAGTAGTGCCCCAGGGGTACCGACAGCAACTGTTACGGGTAGCTCACTCTATTCCGTTAGCGGGACATCAGGGGGTCACCAGAACACGAGCCCGGTTATTACAGCGTTACTACTGGCCGGGGGCATCCCGAGATGCGAGCAATTTCTGCCGCTCTTGTGATGCCTGCCAGCGAGTAGGTAAGGCGGGCGACCGTGTGAAGGCAACCCAGAGACCCCTACCGATAATAGGGGAACCCTTCCAGAAGGTAGCGATGGACCTTATAGGACCCCTTATGATTCCTAGCAGGTCAGGGAAGCGCTACATCCTCACGGTGGTGGATTTTGCCACCCGGTACCCTGAGGCGGTAGCGCTTGGCACCATAAGTGCCAAGACAGTGGCAGCAGCTTTGCTGAACATTTTTTCTAGGGTAGGTTTCCCTAGTGAGATCCTAACCGATCAGGGGTCGCAGTTAATGAGTGAACTGTTACATTGTCTCTGGGATGCATGCGGTGTACAGCACCGGCGCACTACCCCTTACCATCCCCTTACAAACGGATTATGTGAGAGGTTTAACGGTACCCTGAAGCAGATGCTTCGGACCTTTATAGAGGCGGAGGGGAAAGACTGGGAGATTCACCTGCAGCACTTGCTGTTTGCCTACCGAGAGGTACCGCTGGAATCTACAGGCTTCTCCCCCTTCGATCTACTATATGGCCGCAGGGTACGTGGACCTCTGGACCTATTTCGTGAGGGATGGGAAGGAGAGACTACTGCTACTGATGCTTCAGTGATCCAGTATGTAGTAGATCTCCGAGACTGGTTAGAGATGCTCATGGGGGTGGCCCAGGATCACCTCAGGGCTGCTCAGACCAAGCAAAAGCTATGGTATGACCAGCATGCCTGTAGCAGAGAATTCATCCCAGGACAGAAGGTGCTTGTTCTCAAACCCACTCGGGAGAACAAGCTGATGGCTGCCTGGTCGGGACCGTACTCGGTTATCCGAAAGGTGAATGAGTGCAACTATCTTGTACAGGTAGCGCCTGAGAGGCACAAGACATATCACATTAATATGCTAAAGGAATACAGAGCACCGAGTATGGGAGCAGTAATGGCCATTTGTAGCCCACTGCTGAGGATCCGGTGAGCAATGCTCTGCCTGATCTCCTAGGGGAGGCTAGGCAGGGAAACACTGTGGAGCAGGTGGAGATAGGGGCACATTTGAGTGCTAGGCAGAAGGGAGAAGCCAGGGACATGCTAGCTCAGTTTAGCGCCCTCTTCACTGACATGCCAGGGACCACACATCTCACCAAACACCCAGTGCACACAGGGGACCTGCAGCCTCTGCATAAGCACGCTTATAGAGTGTCAGCAGAGGTCAAGACAAGTATGGAGAGAGAGATAGAGGAGATGCTGACCCTAGGGGTAATTACTCCGTCCCAGAGCCCTTGGGCAAGTCCAGTAGTCCTAGTTCCTAAAAAGGACAAGACCACCTGGTTTTGTGTGGACTACCGGTTGCTCAACGCTGGGACGGTGTCAGATGCTTACCCCATGCCCCGCATGGATGAGTTACTAGATGAACTCGCGGGGGCAAAGTATCTGACCACCATGGATTTGAGCAAAGGCTATTGGTAAATCCCACAGACCCTGGAGGCTAGGGAGAAGTCAGCATTCATCACTCCAAGTGGCCTCTATGAGTTTTTGGTGATGCCATTTGGGATGAAGAATGCCCCGGCTACCTTCCAACGCCTGGTCAATAGGTTACTGGAAGGGATGCAGAGCTATGCCAGGGCTTACTTACACTACCGACACACTTTATTAAAGTGTGGCCGGTACCGCAAGCCGGGAGATTTCCCGGCTTGCTAGTGGCCGCCCCTCGGCGTGCCGCGCGTCATAGACGCGCGGTCACGCGTCTTCGGGAGCCTGCGCCCCCTGCACACGCGTCCAGGGCTACCTGGCGGCAGGGGGTTCCGGGGGACCCGGCGGACCCGGCAGCGGACCCGGCAGCGGTAGGGAGAGCGCCCCGATCGGAGGGCGCTCTTCCGCTGCTTCGGCGCGCGCCCGTCACCCTCGGGCGCGCGCCAGGCTAATGCTGCGGCCAAGAATGGGCAAATGCTCGAATAAACTTGGCCGCAGCAGTAGATGACATTGCTGTCTTTAGTAATTCCTGGGAATCCCACATAGGACATGTAGCTGCGGTGCTGGATAGGATCATGGAGGCTGGGCTTAAGTTAAAACCCACTAAGTGTATGGTAGGGATGGCAGAAGTCCTGTACTTAGGGCACAGGGTGGGTGGAGGGCACCTCAAACCAGAGCCAGCCAAGGAAGAAGCCATAGTTCAGTGGCCTGTTCCAAAAACCAAGAAACAGGTCATGGCATTTTTGGGCACCGCAGGGTACTATAGGAAATTTGTCCCAGAGTACAGCGCCGTGGCCAAACCCCTGACTGATCTGACTAAGAAGCAACTGCCTGTGCTTATTACCTGGACTCCTGCCTGTGAAACTGCTTTCCAGGCACTGAAAATTGCGCTTGCTGGAGCCCCCATACTGGCTGCCCCAGACTATACCAAGCATTTTCTCATTCAGACTGATGCCTCAGACTTTGGTATTGGAGCTGTACTGAGCCAGGTGGGGGACGACGGCAAAGAGTACCCTGTGGTGTATCTCAGTCGCAAACTGCTCCCCAGGGAGGTGGCATATGCCACCATTGAGAAGGAGTGCTTGGCCATTGTGTGGGCACTCAAAAAGCTCCAGCCCTATGTATATGGGAGGGCTTTCACGGTCATCACGGACCACAACTCTCTGAGTTGGCTACAGAGGGTGTCAGGGGAAAATGCCAAATTGCTGAGATGCAGCTTGGCTTTACAGGAATTTGAATTTACCATTCAGCACAAAAAGGGCAGTGAAAACAGCAATGCTGATGGACTTTCACACCAGGACTATCCCTCTGAAACTGAATTCATTAATGGTGCCAGCAGTGCCCCACTCCTTGTTAGGGCCAGTGGGCCATGGGTCACCCATTAAGAAGGGGAAGTGTAGAGGGAGAAAGGGGGTGGCCCGGTGTTAAAGGGGTTGCACCCCATTTGGCCATCCCCTGACCTCACCAGGGAGACAAGGGGTTAACTGGGCTGAGGTCCAGAAATGTGATTTAACCCTTGTTATGACATGAAAATGTATATTCCCCTGTTCCCATGCTTTATTGTAATATCTGGTTTAATCAGTGTCTGCATCACACATACACTAGGATCCATCCGGGAGTACAAGGGTTAATAGTTCTTTAGTGATTATAGCCCTTTGTGTAATTTTCCCGCCTTTTCAGGCACCATTTTGCAGGGTCCCATAGGCCGCCATTGGAGCTCCATGCGTTTCAATGGCGAATCTTGCTTATTTGGTCCTGTTTCCTGTGAAGACCAGCAGGTGGCGTCCGAGAGGAGGAGCGGCGGTTTCCCATTGTAAGTCAATGGGCCCATTGACTTCAATGGAGATTCCTCGACGGTGCTTTCCAGGAACGAGTTGGCTGCCGTCCAAACCGCAAAACCACAAAGCGGATACTTTTTCTAAAAGAGAGCTTTGATCACTTAGCAGTCAAGTTCAACATTAAGTGGCGTGGGAATAAACAGTTCTAGAGCACCTAGAAATAAAATTCTTTTTGCCCCTAGTTCCTAGACCTCCCCCCACTCGACCACAACCGGGTCCCCGAATCCTGGACCCCGAGAAGGGTCGCACCGATAGAGCGGGTCGCGCCATAGGCTCCGATGGTGGCGGCAGGAACAGCTCAAGAAAACGTCTAAGTGTGAAAAGCTGATATCTATGAATCCATATCTCCGGTTCCAGAGGGTCCAGAGGGCCAGGGTTTGGGGTACCTGTAGTCACTGCTCCGGCATCGCTGCAGAACCATCCTTGACCCTCTTGGACCAACCCGACGGAGTATTGACCCCCTTGAAAGTTCGGGACTTTTCCTATAGACTCCAATGGCGGCCAATCTCCATTGACCGGCTATGGCGGAAAAACCCCATTGACTTCAACGGCGGCGTTGCCCCGTTGAAGGTCTATGGCGGCGGATTCCCATAGCCACCACTGGCGACGGTTTGCAATTGAAAGTCTATGGCGGCGGAGCCCGTTGTTTTCAATGGGGATTTAATTTACAGCGGAGTTTATTGTATTAAAATAGGAAACGGTTGTAGGTGTATTTGTGTAACTCCGGTTTCCGAGGTCCTAGCAAGTCGCAAATTGGACCACATGGTGTCCCAGTTCCGGCATTGAGAACTGGGGAGTTTGGACCCGCTGAGCCCAACGGAACCGGACCTTTTAATATGTTTGTGTTTTACTAATAACACTGAATCCCTAGGCGAGGACAAGACCCAGAGGAATTTTCTTTGGGACAAAGGACAGCAGATGGCCAGGGAAGCATCCTAATGTCTAGAGTTTAAGTGCTGTTCAAAGGAGTTTATCACCTCCACTCTTTACATGAGGGCAGAGATGACTCAAACCAGAGCAGTCTGTAAGTGTCACCTTTTACACCTCGCACACAAAGAGTATCCTGCCAGAAACCCCATCTGGTAGACTGTCTGGCATTCCTGATGCAAATAGGGGGCTACAGAAATGAGACCCCAGAGTTCTAATGCGCATGTGCCAACTAGCAGGGGGGCATGTATCAAAATGTGTTCCCACGTTAGAGAGTGGCTACAGGTAATTGAAGACCAACCTGTACTTAATGTTAGGGATAGGGTTACAAAAGATATATAAACTGTGGTAATCCCTATACCCATTGTCTTCTGATACCATCTTGATTGTACCTGATTGCTGGAGAATTGCTATGCAACATACTTCTCATCCCCCATCCCCAAAGTAAGTGTACTTCTTGCCTGTTACTGTACTATATTGTGTGTTCACCTATCCAAAGGAATAAATATACTTTATTATATCTAAACCTCGTTCAGTTCAAACCCAGTTATTTGATGTAACTTACAACCTGTCATAGGCTATCGTGACATTCCTGACTCCAAGAATTGGCAATCGGATTAATCCCTGGATCAACATCCTTCCCATGTATACTTATTTGGTATATCCCTGTATATCTTTCCCATTTAAAAAGATGTCCAACCTTTTTTTGAACAAATCTATTGTATCTGCCATCACAGTCTCCATGGGTAATGAATTCCACATTTTAACTGCCCTTACTGTAAAGAACCCTTTCCTTTGTTGCTGGTGAAATTTCCTTTCCTCCAACCTTAAGGGATGGCCCCGAGTCCTTTGTACTGCCCATGGGATGAATAGTTCTTTGAAAGCTCCTTGTATTGTCCCTGAATATATTTGTATATAGTTATCATATCCACTCTTAGACGCCTCTTTTCTAATGTAAATAAATCTAATTTAGCTAGCCTCTCCTCATAAGTTAGAATGTCCATCCCCTTTATTAATTTGGTGGCTCTTCTCTGCACTCTCTAGTTCCATAATGTCTTTTCTTAGGATTGGTGCCCAAAATTGTACTCCATATTCAAGGTGTGGTCTTACTAATGCTTTGTAAAGGGGCATAATTATGTTTACTTCCCTTCCATCCATTGCCCGTTTGATGCAAGATAAGATCTTATTCGCCTTTCCAGCTACTGCATGACATTGGGCACTATTGCTAAGCCTGCTGTCTACAAGCACTCCTAAATCCTTCTCCATCAAGGATTCCCCCAATATATCTCCATTTAATTTGTAAGTCGCCTTTTTATTCTTGTATCCCAAATGCATAACCTTACATTTATCTGTATTAAACCTCATCTGCCATTTACCGGCCCACGTTTCCAGTCTCTCCAAGTCCTTCTGAAGAGAAATTACATCCTACTCTGATTCTATTACCTTACACAATTTAGTATCATCAGCAAAGATGGAGACTTTGTTCTCGATCCCAACCTCAAGGTCATTAATAAACAAGTTAAAAAGCAGGGGTCCCAGTACCGATCCCTGAGGTACTCCACTCACGACTTTAGCCCAACCTGAAAAAGTTCCATTTATGACAACCCTCTGTTGTCTGTCCTTTAACCAGTTTTCAATCCAGGTGCATATATTATTACTGAGTCCAACTTTCTTAATTTTGTACACCAACCTCTTGTGTGAAAACGTATCAAAAGCCTTTGCAAAATCTAAGTAGACCACATGAACTGCATTACCCTGGTCTAAATTCCTACTTACCTCCTCAAAGAAACAAATAAGGTTAGTTTGGCAAGATCTACACTGGCGACACACTTTATTGCAGTGTGGCCAGTACCGCAAGCCGGGAGATTTCCTGGCTTTCAAGTGGCAGCCCCTCGGCGTGCCGCGCGTCTCCGATGCGCGGTCACGCGTCATCGGGTGCCTGCGCCCCCTGCACGCACGTCCAGGGCTCCCCGAGGGAGCCCTGGTGTCCCGCGATGTGGGGGACGGCGGCAGGGGGTTCCGGGGGACCCGGCGGACCCGGAGAGGAGAGGGGGAAGCCGCGATCGGCGGGCCTCTCCTCCGCTGCTTCGGCGCGCGCCCGGCACCCTCCGGGCAAATGCTCGAATAAACTCGGCCGCAGCAGTATCCTTCATAATCCATGCTGACTATTACTAATAATTTTGTTTTCCATTAGGAATTCCTGAATATTATCCCGTATTAAACCTTCAATTAGTTTCCCCACTATTGAAGTCAGGCTTACAGGTCTGTAATTTCCCGGTTGTAATCTAGCTCCCTTTTTAAATATAGGCACCACATCTGCTTTACGGCAATCTTGTGGTACTGAGTCTGTGGAAATGGAGTCCTTGAATATTAAATATAATGGTTATGCTATTACTGAGCTTAACTCCTTGAGAACTCTTGGATGTATGCCATCGGGGGCAGGTGCCTTATTTACTTTCATTTTTTCAAGTCGCTTATGAACTTCTTCCTCAGTTAACCAATTGTTCATTAATATGGACTTTGTGGCTTCCTCCTGCGGCACTTCTATTAAACTTGATTCGCCCCTTTTAAACACAGAGGCAAAGAATTTGTTTAATACCTCAGTTTTTTCCTTATCTCCAATAATCTGCCTACCCATCTCACACTGAAAGGGTCCTATATTTTCTTTTCTCATTTTTTTGTTATTAAGGTACTTAAAGAATTTTTTAGGGTTGACCTTACTTTCTATTGCAATCCTTTTTTCATTATTCATTTTTGCTAATTTGATTGCCCTTTTGCAATTTTTGTTACATTCCTTATAATTCTGATACGATGTCTCTGTCCCTTCTAACTTAAAGAATCTAAACGCCTTCCTCTGATGACATATGATGTTAAGATGGGAGTTTTGCACAATGGTGTGGCCATTGGCATCCATGTGAATAACTGGAAAATGGAGTCTTCACAGAGAGTCTACCACCAGGGAATCCAGTACTGGTCATTCAAAACATGTTTCCAAAAATACATTACCACATGGTAGCGTGCCACCCAGGACTGTTAATGGGAAAATATCCAAGAGCCCTGCTCTTATCTACCGAGACTCCCCACCTGTTACAAAGGACCTCACCAACTCCCAAAAGAGCTGTGATTTCTTGAGGCGATGGTGTAACGGTTATGCTCACCACAAACCTGGACTGGACCGCGGAGCTGACGTGGGGATGGATATACACCGACCTTAGACCACGAAGCCGGATCCGGGTTGCGAATTCCATGGTCAAACGTATCCGGGTCAGGACTGGAGAAGGTAGAGTAATCGGTAGACAAGCCAGGGTCAGGGCAGGTGGCACAGGAACAAAGGTTGTGGTCACGAGCTGAGGTCATCATCAGGAAACAAGGTAGAAGTCGCTTCAGCGTAGAAAGCAAGAACTGAAATTATCACTTCAGCGTAGAGAGCCAGACACTGGAACTACGTCGCTTCAGCGTAGAGAGCAGGAACAGCACCACTTCAATGCAGGGAACAGGAACTAGGGATCCAGTGCTTCAGCACAGAAACGCACCCCCTAGCCGGGTGCACCCCCTAGCCGGGTACAGCGAGAGTGGTGGAGACCATTGGAAGGTCACTGGGAAAAGGAACTGCAGACAGGACAAGAAACATAGAGGGCTTCAGTGTAACCGCTTCGGCGCAGCGGAGTCTGCCAGTAGTACAGAGGATCCAGCGCTTCAGCACAGAACAGCAGCCCCTAGCCGAGTACAGCTGAGAGTGGTGGAGGCCACTGGAAGGAGGAGGATTGCAGAAGGAATAGCACAGCGGATCTAGTGCTTCAGCACAGAACAGTACCCCCTTGCCGGGAACAGCTGAGAGTGGTGGAGGCCACTGGAAGGTCACGGGAACAGAAACTGCAGACAGGACAGAAACACAGAGGGCTTCAGTGTAACCGCTTCAGCGCGGCAGAGTCTGACAGAGACTAGGAGTTATGGCAAGAAGGTCAAGGCAGGCCAAACAGAGGTGCTGTGGCAAGCACAGTTACTTGACAAAGTCTATGTTCAGCAACTTCCTGGGAGGGGCAGGAGTTAAATAGAACAGGCAGCCAATGAAGCAGAGCTGCATAGGAGGCAGCAAGAAGCAGGCTGCAGTCTAATTGCAGGAGCAGGTGATTCTTGATTGCAGGTTTTAGACAGCGGTTTGTCTGGAAACACTATAGCTCTGTAAGGATGTGTTTCAGCCAAACCCAGGAGCGGATTCCTTACAGATGGGGCCTGGAGCAGGGTAGAGCACTCTGAGAACACACAAAAAGACTAACAGACAGCACATCGCAAAACAATGGGGAATGAACAAATAGACTCTAAGGCCTGTAATACAGTGAGCGCGTGCGCTACCGTCAAATAGAATTGGCTGTGTTAGATGTTTCTACTGCTGCGACACACTTTATTCAAGTAAATGACCAGTTTGTACCTGGCAGATACCTGGAATCCGCCGCTGCTCACCTCTGGCATGCTGCGTTGCGTTTGCCTTCTCAGCCACGGTTCATGCCTGGCTGACGGGCGGCTGGTGTGTTAAATGATAATGATCAGGATTTACTAGGCTGCAATGCTTCGCGTGTCCACCAGATGCCATAAATTCCTGACTTGTAAAGCGCCGAATCAGTAATGTGTGGGCTTGCAGGTGTTTCGTTTAAAAAAGATACTGTACCACAGTGTGCCATTGTACAGTAACTTGGCCTTGGCCTTGAGACTGAAGGAAGAGTTGCAAAAATGTATCAATTTAGGCTTTACATATTAAATAAAGACAAAGACCAGTTTCAGTTACACTATTCTCCAGAGACCCACCATGAGTGTTCAAGTGCAGCCCGTGTTCCAAAAACCTGACAGAAGTTATGCTTATTTGATATGGGCCGCTATTAATGCAACAGAGGATAAGATGGCAACAGTTGTTCAAATTTATCAGTATTTTATCGAAAACTATGACTTTTACAAATTTTCGCCAACTCCTCATTTGTGGAAGCGTGCAATAAGGAAAAGGTTATGTAGCGATCCCTGTTTTCACCGTATTGAGCCCCAATGTGTTGGAGGGTATTGGTGTGTGTCACAGGGTTTTTCCCGTATCTATGATCATGGAGGCGGCAAAAGGCGAAGGGTCGTGTTAAAACCAACTAAGAAGCGACAGTCCCTGCCAAGCAATGCACCAGCACCGGCTTCCGATAACGGACCCACCGTCAGTGACAACCCTGAGCCCGAGCCTGATCCTGAGGCAGAGTCGGATTTCGCGGCCAGTTTTGATGAAGCTTGCATATACCTAAGCGATTTCCCGCCTCACCTGCTGACTACAGGTGGGCTAGTCCCGCTGCAAACTATCGACGTGGATGATGAAGAAAGCTGTACTGGCAGTGGACCGGCGCCGGCGCAAGCTGAATGGGAAATAGTATGGTGAGTACTGTATTGTTGCCGTATTATTTTGGTGGGGCTGGCTGGGTACTTCTTTAGGGGGCTGACCATTACTGTACATTAAAACTTTTCATTTTGTTTTTCCTCAGAAAAGAAAACGGCTAATGGGGGGATTTCGATGGATAATATTGTGCTGTATGCTGATGTTTTCCGGCCGTACAGTATACTGTGTAATAAACCCGAATAAATAAAACTATGCATTTATTCTACATGTTCAGTATACAGTACTGTATATGCACATACTGTACAGTACATACAGTAAATGATACTACAGTATAGGCCGGCGGGGGGCGAGATGTGTTTGCAGCAGAGAGAGATCCGCTGCTCTCTCTCAGCGCAAACATCGGCACATTAAAACTTATTTTAAATACAATTTTATTTATATTGTAGATGTGCAGGGGGTCTCGGGAGCTGAACCGCACTGGTTTCAGGTCGGGGGACCCCCTGCTCACTGAGATACAGCCCCCTTTATGTGGTGCCGGTATGCCTCTGCATTTAAAGGGCCTGATCACGTGACCGCGACCTGTAAACCAAGCAGAGCAGAGGGATACCGGCACCCCCTAAAGGGGCCTGTATCTCGGGGAGCAGGGGGTCCCCAGACCTAAAACCAGTGTGGTTCAGCTCCGGAGACCCTCTGCACATGTACAGTATAAATAAAACACATATATAAATAAACACTCGTTCTTTACCTTAGCGGCTATGTGCTATGGTAACGAAGCAGCATTTCTGTATTTTAATAATATTGTACAGTGAGCAGGGGGTTCCCTGAGCCAGAAATCTAAACTCAGGGGGCCCCCTGCTCCTGCTCAATATTATTAAAAATACAGAAATGCTGCTTCATTACCATAGCGGATAGCCGCTAAGGCAATGAAGGGGTTAACTCACGTGCCCGCTTTATTGTGTGTAGCGGGGGGTATAGTATTTGGGCCTTTGTGTGAGTTTAGGGCTTGCGGGGGTGTTGCGGGTGCACTTAACCCCTTCACGGCCGTAGCAGTTAATACCGCTACGGTCATGAAAGGGTTAAGCCCTCCCGCTACCCTCCCGCAAGCCCTAAACAGCCACCATTGGGGCTAATACCCCCTTCGCCCACCCCCGCTACCCACAATAAAAAAAAACTCACACACAGCAGCCGGCAAAAAATAAATAAATAAATCTAAATAAATAAATAAATGACTATAAATAAATACATTTGAAATACATTTTTGTTTATAGTGTAGATGTGCAGGAGGTCTCGGGAGCTGAACCGCACTGGTTTCAGGTCGGGGGACCCCCTGCCCCCCGAGATACAGACCCCTTTATGAGGTGCCGGTATCCCTCTGCGTTAAAGGCCCCGATCACGTGACCGCGGCCTGTTAAACCAAGGAGAGGGATACCGGCACCCCCTAAAGGGGCCTGTATCTCGGGGAGCAGGGGGTCCCCAGACCTAAAACCAGTGCGGTTCAGCTCCGGAGACCCTCTGCACATCTACACTATCAATAAAAATGTATTTTAAATGTATTTATTTATATTCATTTATTTATTTAGATTTATTTATTAATTGTGCTGCTGCTGCAAGTCCTAAACTCACACCAAGGGCCAAACACCCCCCTCACCCCCGCTACCCCCAATAAAAAAAATTCACGCACAGCAGCCCCACAATTAATAAATAAATATAAATAAATAAATAAATACATGAAGAGAAATAAATATATACTGTATATATATACTGTATATATATAATAACAATCCCTATACATATACAGTATATACTGTGTATATATATACTGTATACTTGTACATACATATATATATATATATATATATATATATATACTGTATATATATATATATATATATATATATATATATATATATATATATAGAGAGAGAGAGAGAGAGAGAGAGATACAGTATATATATATATATACACACAGTATATACACACACATGATGAACCAATATACAAATACATGTACTGTAGAATGGTTATCAAAATCATACTGTCCTACAAATAACGCTTCTCTATACAGTACAGACAATAATAATAATCCATTTAATAATCCTAAGTGATCTTACAATATAAAACATAACATTCCAATCCACACAGTACATTGCATTTACATTGTATAAATGATGCATAAAATCTATGCACCATATACATTCTGCAAATGAATGTTAACAATATAATTGCAAGCTACTCTACCAGTAAATACAAACACATCCAAAAAAGTCAACTATTTTAACCAATCAAGTAAACAAAAATCAATATATACTGTAAGTACCAACCAGAAAACACAATTTAAAACCAAAGCTAACCCTTACAATACCAAGGATTACATCTATCTAATTGTAAAAAACTTTATACATTATACACAGCATTGCAATAAACAACATACATAATGAACAATACAGTACATCCCCTGTATCTCCCTGCCTTCAGTGTAATCTGTTTAAAGCCCCCTCCCCCCTAATGTTTCTGTTAAACAGATTACACTGAAGGCAGAGAGATTTAAAGCCCCCTCCCCCCTAATGTTTCTGTTAAACAGATTACACTGAAGGCAGAGAGATTTAACAGAAACATACATTAGGGGGGAGGGGGCTTTAAACAGATTACACTGAAGGCAGAGAGATGTTTCTGTTACCAGTAAATCTCCCTCCCTACATTGCTGTCAGTGCAGTGTATGTAAATGTGGGGAGGGGGGGGGGACCCAATGTGCATACTGTGAGGTCTAACCACCCTCACCCCCTACCCACATACCATTACCCTCCCCCCCCATCCTGGCTATGGCCCCTCCGCTTCTGCAAAACAGACACAAAAATTAAAACATACAAAGTAATGTCCCCTAACTCCTTAATCACCATAGCGGATATTAACCGCTACAGTCATGAAGGGGTTAACCCACCCTCACACACCACTTGGGATGCCTACATACCCTCCCACACTAACCCCCCCCCCCCATGAGGCCTAATCACCCAGTCAGTACCCACAAGGGAGGCCTACCCACATACCGTTGGGGAAACACCCCACCCCCAGTACCCGCAATAAAAACAGTACAATGACCCACAATAAACAGCATTATATTTATTAAATACATTACCCACCCCCTGTGCCCCCCCCCATAAATACAAGATTTATCCTTTTACAGACAGGGTTCATAACGCAGCCCCACGCTAGTCCCCGGTGGGCTGGCAGGGCACCTGGACAGACCTACAGTTTACCAGCAGCCCTTTTTACACAGGTTCTGGAGGCCTGCTGGTGGATCCTGCCAGCACCATGGCCCCCAGGTGGTCTCCTTGGGTCACCGTGAGCCACAATTGGGTCCCCAAGGTAGGCCCAATGATGTCTGGGAGCCCCGGGTCAAACCCACAAGTGTCTGCGGGGCCTCGGGTGGTTCCCTCGGGGGTCTGGGGAACTCATGGGTGCTCACTACGGGTCCGCGGTGCCCCCACAGAAGTGGGACCACACATCATCATCCCCGCACCTACGGGTCGGCGGTGCCCCCACAGAAGTGGGACCACACATCGTCATCCCCGCAGACTACGGGTCCGCGGTGCCCCCACAGAAGTGGGACCACACATCATCATCCCCGCATGTGTCACCCGTGGAACCACCAGCCTGATACCCTTGGGATACCCGAGAATACCCAGAGGTGGTCTCCATAGGCCCCACGCAGAACCACGGAATCAAACCCTGAATGTAAAAAAAATAAACCTGGCCTATACATTCAATACATACACCCTCCCCCACAACACCTACAGTACAATAATGTGCAAAATAACTATTATCCAGATATGGATAAATTGCCCATTATTAAAAACATAAACTAGCATATACAAATAAATAAAGTACTACTGACCTCATCAATACGAAGTGTCCATCGCCAGCGCCTTCCTTCCTTCTCTTGCCCACACAAGACATAGCCAATACCAAGCCAATACATTGCAAGTACATTCAGATATCAATTAACCCCTTAAACACCTTATCGGATAATAACCGCAAAGGTAATTAAGGGGTTAAGCCACACAGGACCGATACCCACCCTTCACCCATGAATTTGTACTGTGGCTTCATCATGCAACTATATATAAATACTGTATATATACTGTATACAGAGAGACAGAGAGAAAGAGAGAGAGAGAGAGGTACAGTATACTGTATACAGTATATATATATACACACGTTATATACACACCCATGATAAACCAGTATACAGTACAAATAAATGTAGAAGGGTTATCAAAAGCACTGTCCTACAACCAAACACTTCTCCATACATACACACTAAATTAAAATCAATTTCCTTTAATATTCATAACTGATCTCTCAATCTAAATCATCACTAAACCTCTGAAAAGCCATTTAAACAACTTACATTCCAATATAAATGATGCCTAAATATCTATGCACCATACAGTATACATTCTGCAAATTAATCAACCAAGTAAACAAAAATCAATTAGCAATCATTATTTACATCCCTAAACAATTCACACTCCCATCAAGAACAATGAAACCATTAACAAATTCACGCCTAGAGCAGAACAATTAAGCCTTTGAAAAAATATACAACCAAGCCTATCCCTGACCTTCCTCAAACACACAATACAATACCAAGGAATACATCTATCTACAGTAATTTTAAAATACTTTAAACACATGTTAAAAAAGCTTTTTAAAAAATTTACAAGTTAAATAAAATACATTTCTTTAATTCACTTACCATTACTTGGCCCCACCGACTCCCGTTGCGCAGCTTACTCACGAACCAATCCACGATCAGGAACCCATAAAATAAAAACCCATAAAATAATAAACATTAAACTAAAAATCCAAATCAATCCACGGGTCTTCTACTTGTAATCCATCTTCATCTGTATTCTTCTATCTCCTTCCGGGCGGGGCAGGGCGTGGTCTTCTTTCCATCATCGGCCACGCCCTTGTCTTTTTTCTTCTCCGGAGGTCCTTCCTCCGCGGCGTCTGGCTTCAAAATGAGACGACATAGGCTTTTAAAGGCCTATGACGTCACATTTTGCGTCATGGTTCCCACGGTCCTGATTGGGCCGTGAAAACCATGTGTTTTGGCCGACACAAAAAAATGATGACGTCATCTTAAAGGCAATGAAAGCACAGCCAATCAGAATGGCTTTGCTTCAATTGCCTTTAAGATGACGTCATGAAAAGGCACATGGCCGTGCACACATGGTATGGTAGCCAATCAGAGCGTGGGAACTTTATCCCTACTCTGATTGGCTCTGGTATACCATGTGTCAGGGGCTTGGGGGAGAAAGGATGTGACGTCAATGAAAACCTGTCACGTTGTACGGTAGCCAATCAGAGTAGGGATAAAGTTCCCACGCTCTGATTGGCTACCGTACCACGTGACAGGTTTTCATTGACGTCACATCCTTTCTCCCCCAAGCCCCTGACACATGGTATACCAGAGCCAATCAGAGTAGGGATAAAGTTCCCACGCTCTGATTGGCTACCGTACCACGTGACAGGTTTTCATTGACGTCACATCCTTTCTCCCTCAAGCCCCTGACACATGGTATACCAGAGCCAATCAGAGTAGGGATAAAGTTCCCACGCTCTGATTGGCTACCATACCATGTGTGCACGGTCATGTGCCTTTTCATGACGTCATCTTAAAGGTAATTGAAGCAAAGCCATTCTGATTGGCTGTGCTTTCATTGCCTTTAAGATGACGTCATAATTTTTTTTTTGTCGGCCAAAACACATGGTTTTCACGGCCCAATCAGGACTGTGGGAACCATGACGCAAAATGTGATGTCATAGGCCTTTAAAAGCCTATGTCGTCTCATTTTGAAGCCAGACGCCGCGGAGGAAGGACCTCCGGAGAAGAAAAAAGACAAGGGCGTGGCCGATGATGGAAAGAAGACCACGCCCTGCCCCGCCCGGAAGGAGATAGAAGAAAGAAGAGTACAGATGAAGATGGATTACAAGTAGAAGACCCGTGGATTGATTTGGATTTTTAGTTTAATGTTTATTATTTTATGGTTTTTTATTTTATGGGTTCCTGATCGTGGATTCCTTTGTGAGTAAGCTGCGCAACGGGAGTCGGTGGGGCCAAGTAATGGTAAGTGAACTAAAGAAATGTATTTTATTTAACTTGTTAATTTTTTTAAAAGCTTTTTTAACACGTGTTTAAAGTATTTTAAAATTAGATAGAAGTACTGTATTCCTTAGTATTGTATTGTGTGTTTGAGGAAGGTCAGGGATAGGCTTGGTTGTATATTTTTTCAAAGGCTTAATTGTTCTGCTCTAGGCGTGAATTTGTTAATGGTTTCATTGTTCTTGATGGTAGTGTGAATTGTTTAGGGATGTAAATAATGATTGCTAATTGATTTTTGTTTACTTGGTTGATTAATTTGCAGAATGTATTCTGTATCGTGCATAGATATTTAGGCATCATTTATATTGGAATGTAAGTTGTTTAAATGGCTTTTCAGAGGTTTAGTGATGATTTAGATTGAAAGATCAGTTAAGAATATTAAAGGAAATTGATTTTAATTTAGTGTGTATGTATGGGGAAGTGTTTGGTTGTAGGGCAGTATGGTTTTGATAACCCTTCTACATTTATTTGTACTGTATATTGGTTTATCATGGGTGTGTATATAACGTGTGTATATATATATATATATACTGTACTGTATACTGTATCTCTCTCTCTCTCTCTCTCTTTCTCTCTGTCTCTCTGTATATATATACAGTATACAGTATATATATAGTTGCATGATGAAGCCACAGTAGAAATTCATGGGTGAAGGGTGGGTATCGGGCCTGTGTGGCTTAACCCCTTAATCACCTTTGCGGTTATTATCTGATAAGGTTTAAGGGGTTAATTGATATCTGAATTTACTGCAATGTATTGGCTTGGTATTGGCTATGTCTTGTGTGGGCAAGAGAAGGAAGGAAGGCGCTGGCGATGGACACTTCGTATTGATGAGGTCAGTAGTACTTTATTTATTTGTATATGCTAGTTTATGTTTTTAATAATGGGCAATTCATCTATTATCCATATCTGGATAATAGTTATTTTGCACATTATTGTACTGTAGGTGTTGGGGGGGAGGGTGTATGTATTGAATGTATAGGCCAGGTTTATTTTTTTTACCTTCAGGGTTTGATTCCGTGGTTCTGCGTGGGGCCTATGGAGACCACCTCCGGGTATTCTCGGGTATCCCAAGGGTATCAGGCTGGTGGTTCCACGGGTGACACATGCGGGGATGATGATGTGTGGTCCCACTTCTGTGGGGGCACCGCGGACCCGTAGTCTGCGGGGATGACGATGTGTGGTCCCACTTCTGTGGGGGCACCGCCGACCCGTAGGTGCGGGGATGATGATGTGTGGTCCCACTTCTGTGGGGGCACGCGGACCCGTAGTGAGCACCCGTGAGTTCCCCAGACCCCCGAGGGAACCACTCGAGGCCCCGCAGACACCTGTGGGTTTGACCCGGGGCTCCCAGACATCCTTGGGCCTACCGTGGGGACCCAATTGTGGCTCACGGTGACCCAAGGAGACCACCTGGGGGCCATGGTGCTGGCAGGATCCACCAGCAGGCCTCCAGAACCTGTGTAAAAAGGGCTGCTGGTAAACTGTAGGTCTGTCCAGGTGCCCTGCCAGCCCACCGGGGACTAGCGTGGGGCTGCGTTATGAACCCTGTCTGTAAAAGGATAAATCTTGTATTTATGGGGGGGGGGGGCACAGGGGGTGGGTAATGTATTTAATAAATATAATGCTGTTTATTGTGGGTCATTGTACTGTTTTTATTGCGGGTACTGGGGGTGGGGTGTTTCCCCAACGGTATATGGGTAGGCCTCCCTTGTGAGTACTGACTGGGTGGTTAGGCCTCACGGGGGGGGGGTTAGTGTGGGAGGGTATGTAGGCATCCCGAGTGGTGGGTGAGGGTGGGTTAACCCCTTCATGACTGTAGCGGTTAATAACCGCTATGGTGATTAAGGGGTTAGGGGACATTACTTTGAAAGTGTTAATTGTTTTCTCTGTTTTACAGCAGCAGCAGCGGAGGTTGCCATGGGTAGTGGGTAGTGTATTGAATGTATTTATTGGTTATTATGCCTTAACCCCTTCATTACCTTAGCGGCTATACGCTAAGGTAATGAAGCAGCATTTCTGTACTTTTAATAATATTGAGCAGGAGCAGGGGGCCCCCTAAGTTTAGATTTCTGGCTCAGGGAACCCCCTGCTCACTGTACAATATTATTAAAAATACAGAAATGCTGCTTCATTACCATAGCGGATAGCCGCTAAGGCAATGAATGATTCTTTAATGATGTGTGTGTTTTATTCACAGTGTAGATATGCAGAGGGTCTCCGTAGCAGAACCGCTGTGGTTTTAGGTCTGGGGACCCCCTGCTCCCCGAGATACAGGCCCCTTTAGGGGGTGCCGGTATCCCTCTCCTTGGTTTAACAGGCCGCGGTCACGTGATCGGGGCCTTTAACGCAGAGGGATACCGGCACCTCATAAAGGGGTCTGTATCTCGGGGGGCAGGGGGTCCCCCGACCTGAAACCAGTGCGGTTCAGCTCCCGAGACCTCCTGCACATCTACACTATAAACAAAAATGTATTTCAAATGTATTTATTTATAGTCATTTATTTATTTATTTAGATTTATTTATTTATTTTTTGCCGGCTGCTGTGTGTGAGTTTTTTTTTATTGTGGGTAGCGGGGGTGGGCGAAGGGGGTATTAGCCCCAATGGTGGCTGTTTAGGGCTTGCGGGAGGGTAGCGGGAGGGCTTAACCCTTTCATGACCGTAGCGGTATTAACTGCTACGGCCGTGAAGGGGTTAAGTGCACCCGCAACACCCCCGCAAGCCCTAAACTCACACAAAGGCCCAAATACTATACCCCCCGCTACACACAATAAAGCGGGCACGTGAGTTAACCCCTTCATTGCCTTAGCGGCTATCCGCTATGGTAATGAAGCAGCATTTCTGTATTTTTAATAATATTGAGCAGGAGCAGGGGGCCCCCTGAGTTTAGATTTCTGGCTCAGGGAACCCCCTGCTCACTGTACAATATTATTAAAATACAGAAATGCTGCTTCGTTACCATAGCACATAGCCGCTAAGGTAAAGAACGAGTGTTTATTTATATATGTGTTTTATTTATACTGTACATGTGCAGAGGGTCTCCGGAGCTGAACCACACTGGTTTTAGGTCTGGGGACCCCCTGCTCCCCGAGATACAGGCCCCTTTAGGGGGTGCCGGTATCCCTCTCCTTGGTTTAACAGGCCGCGGTCACGTGATCGGGGTCTTTAACGCAGAGGGATACCGGCACCTCATAAAGGGGTCTGTATCTCGGGGGGCAGGGGGTCCCCCGACCTGAAACCAGTGCGGTTCAGCTCCCGAGACCCCCTGCACATCTACACTATAAATAAAAATGTATTTCAAATGTATTTATTTATAGTCATTTATTTATTTATTGCGGGGATGCTGTGTGTAATTATTTTTTATTGTGGGTAGCGGGTGTGGGTGAAGAGGTTTATAAATGTGAGTTTATAAATAAAATAAAGAATATTATTTCTAGGGGCCCTAGAACAGAAGTTCCCACGCCAATTGCGCGCTCATTGCTCTTTTTTTTACAATGTTGCTGGTCTTGCGGCTTTGCAGTCTGGCAGCAAAAAGCAGTTTGTAGTACTGAGTGTGAGATACTGTAAATTAACCAGTTCTTTTATTGCTGAAGTCGCCACAAAAATCTTTTATTTACAAATACAGTACAATACATTGGTGAAACATTTCAAGTGAACAGCAATTGAAAACATCAACACACAATAATACATACAGTACAGTACAGTGCAAAACTGCAGCCTTTATTAAATGCTTCTACAGTGGGATGGTGCGCAACCAGCTCAGTCCTAGAAGAGGGCAGCAAACAGGGCAGGTTTTCAGGGCAACACACAACAACATACAGTACAGTATCCTTTGTTTAAGTACAGCAGGAACTGTAGGGCAAAACATGTACAGTACTGTACAGCACAATACAGTTCAGCACTGTACAGTATGGTCTCACTGAACGTCCTCCAAATTGTCCGTCCATGGCCGATTCCTTGCATGGCGCAAAACGCCATTAATGCAGTCTCTAACGCCTCTCATTACAGGATCTGTAACTGCATAAAAGCGCCGCATTTCTTCCACAATGTTTTTCCTTAAATTGGCAGGAAGGGCCTTTTTTTGGCGATTCCCATCGTAGTTCACTTTGAACACCCACTCGCAGTACAACGAGTAGGGAACATGGTGCTTAAAAATGATCAAGGCATACTTGTGGGGTACACCAGCACTCATCACACTATACTTCTCCCTAAGCGCCGCTGTCAGATCGCACAGGCTGATGTCGGGCACCGTTTCGATGCGAGCGAGTGTAGGAGGTCTTTTGGGAGCGGGTGTACTTGAGGCGACGGGCGATGGTAGGGTGTCTGGGAGGAAGCTTTCCTCCGGTTGTGGTCGCCGGGTTGTCTCCTGGCGTGGTCTTGACGGGGTTGTCATGTCCTCCTCAATGTACATGTACATTACATCTTCTGGTGGGGGGGGTGTGCTTGGTGATGGAAGGGGGTCGATGCTCCCATTCATCACATCCATGTCACCCCCCTGCTCCGGCGTCGGGGAAAAATGGGGCATTAACACCGAGCAAACGATGTATACCCGCTATGTCAGCCTCTATCTTGTCCATCCGTTGCTCCACATGTAGCACCGACTCCAGAAGCAGATCTAGCTTTGCCAGCACAATAGAATTCCCGGGGAGATCCACACTTATCCCATTCAGGATCCAGTCTAATGAGCTGCTTGTGCATGGCATCTGGAGATCTGAGGGGATGGGTGCAACGGAGGATGAGATGGGGGTTGCATGGAGAGAAGCGGCATCGATGGAGAGTGGAGGAGGTGGCCTGGGGATACCCGGTACAGGAGAAGCGGCAGCGTCGTCAAAGAGGGATGGAGAAGGTGACCGTTGGATTTCCGGGCGAGAAGCAGAGTCATCCAAGAGCAAAGGAGACGGTGACCCGTGGATTTCAGAGGCGGCAGCATCTTCGGATGGAACCGGACAAGATGGGGGTGGAGAAGCCGGGCTGAAGACTTCCGGGACAGCTACAGCAGAGTCGTCGAAGCATATGGGTGGAAGTGGTCTGCGGATTCGTGGGATGGCTGCCATTCGTCTTGCGTAGAGAGCACATTACCGTATACCTTCTTCACATAATGAGGTTTACGTCTAGGAAAACCCTTAGCCTTTGGGGTCAGCAGAAGGTTTTCTTTATTGGCCTTAGCCTGTCGCTTTGTCCTTGGCGTGGAAACGGCTGCTGCCTTTCGCTTTTTCAGCATGACAGGCACGGCAGAGGTGAGAGGGTTCTTGCGTCCATAGAACCGGGGCTGCTCCATGGAAGTAGATGGCACAATGCAGTACAGTATCTGAACAAGGGCAAGCTCAGATAAAGATCCTGGAGTGGTGGACTATGCAAAGTGTGACCTTTTATGCATGGTGGCCAGGTACAGGTGTTGAAAGTGGGCTTACTGTAATGTGAGTCATTAACGTATAAATACACCATCCATTTTGTGGATTCACTGCACATTGAATACACATTCTTGTGTTTGTATTTCTTTCTACTCGCAGCAATGCCTGTTAAGAAGATTTCAAAGGATATCAGCATGAGAATTAAGGCGATGTACTCGAGCGGAAACCGAATTGCTGATATCCAACGCTGGTTAGCTGCTTCTGGCCTCGTTGTGCCATCAAACACTGTGTGCTATCATGCACAAGGAAAAAACAGAGACCGCAAAAAGGCACCAAGGGTAACTAACGCGTAAGTATATTTATAAAACTTAACAAAAAAAAATATAGAAAACTGTACTGTACATCTATATTTTTTGTGCAGCAGTATACACTTTTGGTATATTGCAATTCATCTTACAACGGAATATATATGATGTATATTTATTATGATATAACAACAGTATATTTATATAGTATATTTATATTACAACAGTATATACTGTATTTGTGGTCAATTTATATTTTTTGTGCAGCAGTATACACTTTTGGTATATTGCAATTCATCTTACAACGGAATATATATGATGTATATTTATTATGATATAACAACAGTATATTTATATAGTATATTTATATTACAACAGTATATACTGTATTTGTGGTCAATTTATATTTTTTGTGCAGCAGTATACACTTTTGGTATATTGCAATTCATCTTACAACGGAATATATATGATGTATATTTATTATGATATAACAACAGTATATTTATATAGTATATTTATATTACAACAGTATATACTGTATTTGTGGTCAATTTATATTTTTTGTGCAGCAGTATACAGCACCGACAAAGTTTATTGCAGCAAATGCCGCCGGTTCACCGGGATTTACTCCGGCTGGTGCTGAGGAAAGTCAGCACATCAGCCGCATCCAGCCGCGTCCCCTCCGTTCCCCCCCCCCCTCCAATCCGCGCGCAATTTAAACATCTTCCCGACCCTCTAGCTGCGCCTGCTGTGCCCCTCTGCTTCCCCGCTCCCCCGCTTACCTCACTTCAAACCTTCAGGGGAGTCGGGGAAGCCGGGGAAGCCGGGGAAGCCGGGCGCTCGCTTGACTGTGACGTCACCGGCGTCACGCGAACGAGCCGCTACTCAACGCTTCTCCACGCTGCCGCCACGCATCCTGCCGAGCGGCATTTGCTCGAATAAACTTTGTCGCTACTGTACACTTTTGGTATATTGCAATTCATCTTACAACGGAATATACAGTACAGTATATGATGTGTATTTATTATGATATAACAACAGTATATTTATATAGTATATTTATATTACAACAGTACTGTATACAGTACTGTATATTTTGTCTATTTATATTTATAGTACAGCAGTATACATTTTTTGTATATTTATATTTACTGTATATTACAACATTACATGTACAGTATACAGTATACATTTTATATTGCTGCATATTAATAAAACAATATAATTTCTTTGCATTGTAGGGAGACTACTCTTCTGGTGGACAGAATAAGTGAGGAGAATGATGAGAGGAGTGCATTAAGGGTTAAAAACACTCTGCAGGAAAAGCACAATCTGACTGTATCCGAGAGCAGCATAAAGAAGATGAGACGCATAATTGGATGGAAATATGGACGTGTGAGGTTAGTACTGGACAGTACAGGAGGTACTGTAAAGTAAAAGTGTTGTTTTGCAAACTGTACTGCGCTGTGACACGAATTTTTTTATTCATTGTCATTACAGAGCGTACCCCATGATACGGGACGCAAACAAAATCAAAAGAGTGCTCCAGGCCCAGGCATGGATCGACAGCGGTGAGACTTTCCAGGATTGCATCTTCACTGATGAGTCTACTGTGTCGCTGGAGAGATTTGCAAGATTTGCGTTCCACAAAAAAGGCCGCATATCTTTGAAGCTGCGGCCAAAACACCCTGTGAAGCTGCATGTGTGGGGTGCCATCTCTAGGCGTGGACCGGGAGGCATTGTCATCTTTGAAGGTACAATTTCTCAAATATAATGCCGCCTAATGCACTGTACTTGACTAGTGTTGCCTTACCGTATGCACTGTACTGTACTATTGAGCACTTTTCTTTTCTTGCTATAGGAATCATGAATAAAGCTTTCTTCCAAGACAACATTGTGCCCGCGATAGTGCGATACATCAGACGCGACTATCCCAATGGTCACCGCTTCTACCAGGACAACGATCCCAAGCACACCGCGTCGACGGCGCATATCCTTGAGCGCGGCATCAACTGGGTGAAGACGCCAGCGGAGTAAGTTCCCCACTGTTTTTAGCTCTTAAACCAATTGCCCTTTATTTCCAATCACAGATCGCCAGACTTCAATCCGATCGAAATGGTCTGGCATCAGCTGAAGGAACATATCCGTAAAGTGGCGAAACCCTCCAAAAAGGACGAGTTGTTGAAAGCCATACTGAGTTTTTGGAACGATGTACTCACCGTGGAACGATGCAATAAATATATAGACCATATTGCCACAGTGTTGCCCATTGTCATCGCGCGCAATGGGCAAGCATCAGGAAAGTAGTAGAGTGCTGTAGTATTGTAAGCACAGTATGATACAGGTAAGTATGGCACAGATGTTTTCTTTTCAGAGACAGCAGCAGCAGCCATAAGGTTACAGTACATAGCCATGGCACCAGCGGTTACAGTACAGTACTAGTCAGAGTATACAGTAGTTCCAGTATACAGTAGTTTGACAGTACTACAGTAACTGCCTACTAACTGCTCCATTTTTTTCTTTACAGAGAAAGCTGCACCAGCCACCTACAGTAGTTCTGCCATAATACAGTACAGTATGCACATACAGTACTCTGCAGTACAGTAACTGAACTAAGTTTTTGTTTTCTTGTCGTTCCAGGAAAAAGGGTGCCCAAGGGGGAGGGGGGCGTTGTGTCCCGTCAAATCTGCTTGTGCAGTCAAATGTACAGTATATAAACAAAACAAGAAAAAACACAAAAGCGCACCAAGATGAGAGATAGATATTGTATTAGCAACAAATAATAAAATTAGTAACTTACATATAAAATTTCTTTAATAATCCCCGATTCTGGTGTCTATCACAGGAGTAGGGCATCACATAGGAAGTATGAAGGGTAATCTCAGTTCTGAGAGATCAGACCCGCGCGCTGGGGCTGTCTCTGTTCACTCTCCTGTCCTCCACGTGTGGTAGGAACCGGGGCCTTCAATAGGTGTCCTTAGGATGCCTGTCCGTTTTTGATAGCATAGAAACGATCGGAAATAAGCAGGAACGGTACACTTGAGTGTGTACTGGTGGTGGGTAGTAAAACCGCCAGCCACAACAGTCGCGACGCGTTTCGTTTAACAAAGTAAACTTCTTCAGGCGAATTCTGGGACACCTGTTTAAGGGTCCTTTATAGGTCTAATTCTGTGCGTCATTGGTTAATACCTAATGGCTGCATGGCCAATCAGGCTCATATACTGATAGGGGCGGGCCACAATAGGAAGACCTCCCTGTTAGTGCATTTGATCCAGTAATGAATTACACTAATTAAGTATATATATATAAGTGTAAATAGAAAGGTAAACAGACCTTAAAGGGGAGCCAAAATCATGTGTCCCAAATAGTCAAGTGCAATAAAATATGCATAGTAGTAGCATAAAAAACAAAATATATGTGCATACTGGATAACAACATTAATAACATTAAATGACATATAAATAACTTTTAAAATATGGGAAATAGAACAAATGGAAAGGTGGGTGGGGAGAGGGGAAGAAATGAAAAAAAAAAAAAAAAAAAAGTGGAAAAAAAATAAATAAAAAAAAAGTGGAGGAAAAAAAAAAAAAAAAAAAGGGCTTATAAAATGAATGAAAACAACTGTAATGATAAAGTAGCTAAAAAAATCAGATACAAAACAGATAAAAAAGGTATTAGACCAATGTTTGTATCAAATTGCAGTATGCATGGTTTCACCTCAAAAAAGGGGTTAATTCCACATAGTCATTCAAGCCCCCCGGGTACTTGGATTGGAGGGTAAATATCCAGAATTGCTCCCTTTTTGCAATCTGAAGATCTATGTTACCAGCCCGTACATTAGTTGTTATATGTTCGATGCCCATATATTTAACCCCTATAGTGCTACACTGATGAACATCCTTAAAGTGTGACAACAGATGTGTCAATGGTTTATTAGATGCCAGTAGCTTGGGAATATTAGTGATATTTCTGAGGTGCTCCATCACTCTAATTTTGAGCTGACGTTTAGTACGGCCCACATACTGTAAACCACATCCACATTGCAGGATATAAATGACATAAGTGGTTACGCAATCGATGTAGCTATTAATTTCATATCTAAAATCTGTCGCTTTAGATTTAAAGTAATCCTGAGTGAGCATTCGTGGACAGATTTTGCACCTATTGCATCTGTGGTTACCTTTAATGCCTAACATCTCCCTAAGATCTTTCTTTTTGTTTGAATCACTGCCTTTGAGGAGACTAGGGGCCAAGATACTTTTTAGATTGTCGGATTTTGTGAACACAATCATTGGTCTTTCTGGTAAAGTTTTTGCCAAGATTGGATCCATCAGCAAAATGTACCAGTATTTGTTCAAAATATATTTGATCTTTCTATGAGAACTATTAAATTTTGTTACGAAATATGGTACGTGTTTCTCATTCTTCCTTTTATTATTTTTATGGTCTGTTTCACTGGAATCTGAAGTGGGCAATGTGATAAGAGAGCCATTAGTCACTGGATTCTCCAATGGTTGAACTTTCCAGTGGAAACACACTTTTGTTTACCATTGGGTTTACTATTCTTAGGTTGAATCAGTTTCTTCCTATTAATGTTTAATGCTCTTTTGTAGGCTTTTGTAGGCTCTATCTATAAGAGTCACATCATAACCCTTTTGAAAGAAACGCTCAAAGAGTATTTGAGATTGTACCTTGAACGTTTCTATATCAGCACAGTTACGCCTAATGCGCAAAAACTGGCTGAATGGAATGTTATTAATGCATCTCCTTTCATGTCCACTTTCTGGGTGTAGAAAGGAGTTAACATTAGTGTTCTTAAAATGGGTTTTCGTATGTAACTCGTTGTTGATTATGTAAATTTCTAAGTCCAAGAAGATAATCTTACTTGGACTTATTTCACTGGTAAAAGTGAGATTGAACAAATTATCATTCAACCTTGCAACGAAGCTATCAAACGAGGTATCATCACCGTCCCAGATAACAATCACATCATCGATGTATCTGCGCCACATAATCAACTGCGGCGCAGACACATCAATGCCCCATATGTTGGCCGATTCCCACCATCCCATATACAAATTTGCGAAAGATGGTGCAAAACGTGTCCCCATTGCAGTGCCACACAATTGTAAATAAAACTCGTGTTCAAAAAGAAAATAATTGTGTTTCAATATAAATTCAATTGAGCTGTGAATAAACCTACGTTGGAGAAAAGGTAGAGTACCGTGTAGTGCCAAAAAGTGATCAATAGCATCCAAACCCCCTTCATGTGGAATAGAGGTGTAGCGTGATTGAACATCAAGAGTGGCTAGATGATAAGAAGATTTCCATGTGAAATCTGAAAGAATAGTGAGAAGTGAAGTGGTGTCTAGTAGATGGGAAGGTAATAGTGGTACTAAGGGTTGAAGAAAAGAATCTACATAAGAAGAAAGGTTAACAGTGAGGGAATTAATACCTGAAATAATGGGTCGCCCAGGTGGATTCGTGAGTGATTTGTGAATCTTGGGCAAATGGTACATTATAGGGATGGTGGGAGCCGAGCAGCATAAGAATTCAAACTCTTTTTGTTAAGTACGCCTGATGTTAAGGCGGATTCCAAATGTACATTTAGTTCTAGTTTGAATGCAGCTGTGGGGTCTCTAGGTAATTTACAATAGGACAGTGAATCAGACAGTAGTCTGACAGCTTCGCTGCAATAGTCTACTCTGTCTTGGAGTACTATACCTCCACCCTTGTCTGCTTCATGTATAATTATATTAGGGTTTAATTGTAGCGTTTTTAGCGCATGTCTTTCCTGTGCAGTTAAATTGGAGTTCTTATTCATAAGAAAACCTTTCCCTAGTCCCAGAGTTTGAAATTCCCTTTCGACCAATTTATTGAATATATCAATATGATGTCCCCTAGAATGATAAGGGTGAAAAACAGAATTGGGTTTGAATAATGAATGTTGTATAGATATACTTTCGTTGGTATTGGTAATGCCCTCATCCATAAGTGACATCAAGTCCACTAGTTGTGTCTGTTCACTTGTAGACAATTTCTGTACAATAGGATTGATGGTATCAGGGGTGGTTTGATAACCCCTTTGATCCGAAATAAAGTGTCTACTTAGAGTTAACTTGCGATTAAATTTCTGCAAATCAATGTAAAGATCAAAATTGTTAACTCTACGTGTAGGGGCAAATGAAAGGCCTTTGCTATAGGAATCATGAATAAAGCTTTCTTCCAAGACAACATTGTGCCCGCGATAGTGCGATACATCAGACGCGACTATCCCAATGGTCACCGCTTCTACCAGGACAACGATCCCAAGCACACCGCGTCGACGGCGCATATCCTTGAGCGCGGCATCAACTGGGTGAAGACGCCAGCGGAGTAAGTTCCCCACTGTTTTAACTCTTAAACCAATTGCCCTTTATTTCCAATCACAGATCGCCAGACTTCAATCCGATCGAAATGGTCTGGCATCAGCTGAAGGAACATATCCGTAAAGTGGCGAAACCCTCCAAAAAGGACGAGTTGTTGAAAGCCATACTGAGTTTTTGGAACGATGTACTCACCGTGGAACGATGCAATAAATATATAGACCATATTGCCACAGTGTTGCCCATTGTCATCGCGCGCAATGGGCAAGCATCAGGAAAGTAGTAGAGTGCTGTAGTATTGTAAGCACAGTATGATACAGGTAAGTATGGCACAGATGTTTTCTTTTCAGAGGCAGCAGCAGCAGCCATAAGGTTACAGTACATAGCCATGGCACCAGCGGTTACAGTACAGTACTAGTCAGAGTATACAGTAGTTCCAGTATACAGTAGTTTGACAGTACTACAGTAACTGCCTACTAACTGCTCCATTTTTTTCTTTACAGAGAAAGCTGCACCAGCCACCTACAGTAGTTCTGCCATAATACAGTACAGTATGCACATACAGTACTCTGCAGTACAGTAACTGAACTAAGTTTTTGTTTTCTTGTCGTTCCAGGAAAAAGGGTGCCCAAGGGGGAGGGGGGCGTTGTGTCCCGTCAAATCTGCTTGTGCAGTCAAATGTACAGTATATAAACAGCAGTAATGATGTACACAAAACCTCTCCTCTCTCAATGAACTACTGTACCGCAGACACAATGAGGATACTGTTATGAACGAAAAAAGAACAGGACGGGTTATTTAACATTATACTGTACAATATTTATACTGTATATTTATATATTTTTATTCTAAAAGTATTCGAGAATGTACTGTATGAGGACCTGGTGACTTTCAACCCGCTCAGACCCACAGAACGGATTATTTCACATTACTGTATATACTGTATATTTTTATTCCAAAGGTATTAGAGAATGTACTGTATTTAATTTAGAAGAAGTTAATCTTTTTACAAAGCAGGCAGGCCTCAGGCCTCTAAGGGTTGGGTTGTTGGAGGGGGATGGTGGGATCAGACGCTGGCCTCCTGCTGAATCTTTTTACAAAGCAGGCAGGCCTCCGGCCTCTAAGGGTTGGGTTGTTGGAGGGGGATGGTGGGATCAGACGCTTGCCTCCTGCTGAATCTTGTTACAGTAGCCCGCCCAGGGGCAGATTAACAACACAATGACTAGATTAGGGTTGAATGAGCCAGCCCATTGACGCTTGGCCAGGGAAGGATTTAAAACTCTAAGGGAGGGGATGGGGTGGCTGAAATAGCTGGATCTGTACTGTCACAGTATTTCCAAAGGCAGGCAGGTCACCCTAATAATTGCATGAATAAACCCCCAAAGACAAGCCCCAAATACAGTACAGTATATTGTATACTGCATATACAGTACAGTACAGAGCTGTATACTGTATTATAAATAAATAATCATACAGTACTGTACTGTATGTATTATTGTGTGTTGATGTTTTCAAATTGCTGTTCACTTGAAATGTTTCACCATTGTATTGTACTGTATTTGTAAATAAAAGTTTTTTGTGGCGACTTCAGCAATAAAAGAAATGGTTAATTTATCTCACACTCAGTACTACAAACTGCTTTTTGCTGCCAGACTGCAAAGCCGCAAGACCAGCAACATTGTAAAAAAAGAGCAATGAGCGCGCAATTGGCGTGGGAACTTCTGTTCTAGGGCCCCTAGAAATAATATTCTTTATTTTATTTATAAACTAACATTTATAAACCCCTTCCCCCTCCCCACATTTACATACAGTACACTGCACTCAGAAACACAGGCCAGGGAGATTTAACACACAATAGGGGGAGTTTTTTTTTTACATAGATTGCAGGGAAGTTTAACGCACACAATAGGAGAGAATAGGGGAGGGGGTTTTACATAGATTACAGTGAAGGCAGGGAAGTTTAAAAGAGAGAGAATAGGGGAAGGGGTTTTACGTAGATTACAGTGAAGGCAGGGAAGTTTAAAAGAGAGAGAATAGGGGAGGGGGTTTCACATAGATTACAGTGAAGGCAGGGAAGTTTAAAAGAGAGAGAATTGGGGAGAGGGTTTTACATAGATTACAGTGAAGGCAGGGAACTTTAAAAGAGAGAGAATTGGGGAGGGGGTTTTACATAGATTACAGTGAAGGCAGGGAAGTTTAAAAGAGAGAGAACCGGGGAGGGGGTTTCACATAGATTACAGTGAAGGCAGGGAAGTTTAAAAGAGAGAGAATAGGGGAGGGTTTTTTACATAGATTACAGTGAAGGCAGGGAAGTTTAAAAGAGAGAGAATAGGGGAGGGGGTTTCACATAGATTACAGTGAAGGCAGGGAAGTTTAAAAGAGAGAGAATAGGGGAGGGTTTTTTACATAGATTACAGTGAAGGCAGGGAAGTTTAAAAGAGAGAGAATAGGGGAGGGGGTTTCACATAGATTACAGTGAAGGCAGGGAAGTTTAAAAGAGAGAGAATTGGGGAGGGTTTTTTACATAGATTACAGTGAAGGCAGGGAAGTTTAAAAGAGAGAGAATAGGGGAGGGGGTTTCACATAGATTACAGTGAAGGCAGGGAAGTTTAAAAGAGAGAGAATAGGGGAGGGGGTTTCACATAGATTACAGTGAAGGCAGGGAAGTTTAAAAGAGAGAGAATAGGGGAGGGGTTTTTACATAGATTACAGTGAAGGCAGGGAAGTTTAAAAGAGAGAAAATAGGGGAGGGGGTTTTACATAGATTACAGTGAAGGCAGGGAAGTTTAAAAGAGAGAGAATAGGGGAGGGGGTTTTACATAGATTACAGTGAAGGCAGGGAAGTTTAAAAGAGAGAGAATAGGGGAGGGGGTTTCACATAGATTACAGTGAAGGCAGGGAAGTTTAAAAGAGAGAGAATTGGGGAGAGGGTTTTACATAGATTACAGTGAAGGCAGGGAAGTTTAAAAGAGAGAGAATAGGGGAGGGGGTTTCACATAGATAACAGTGAAGGCAGGGAAGTTTAAAAGAGAGAGAATAGGGGAGGGGTTTTTACATAGATTACAGTGAGGGCAGGGAAGTTTAAAAGAGAGAGAATAGGGGAGGGGGTTTCACATAGATTACAGTGAAGGCAGGGAAGTTTAAAAGAGAGAGAATAGGGGAGGGGGTTTCACATAGATTACAGTGAAGGCAGGGAAGTTTAAAAGAGAGAGAATTGGGGAGGGGTTTTTACATAGATTACAGTGAAGGCAGGGAAGTTTAAAAGAGAGAGAATTGGGGGGGGCGGGTTCACATAGATTACAGTGAAGGCAGGGAAGTTTAAAAGAGAGAGAATAGGGGAGGGGGTTTCACATAGATTACAGTGAAGGCAGGGAAGTTTAAAATAGAGAGAATAGGGGAGGGTTTTTTACATAGATTACAGTGAAGGCAGGGAAGTTTAAAAGAGAGAGAATAGGGGAGGGGGTTTTACATAGATTACAGTGAAGGCAGGGAAGTTTAAAAGAGAGAGAATAGGGGAGGGGGTTTTACATAGATTACAGTGAAGGCAGGGAAGTTTAAAAGAGAGAGAATTGGGGAGGGGTTTTTACATAGATTACAGTGAGGGCAGGGAAGTTTAAAAGAGAGAGAATAGGGGAGGGGGTTTTACAGTACATAGATTACAGTGAAGGCAGGGAAGTTTAAAAGAGAGAGAATTGGGGAGGGGGTTTTACATAGATTACAGTGAGGGCAGGGAAGTTTAAAAGAGAGAGAATAGGGGAGGGGGTTTCACATAGATTACAGTGAAGGCAGGGAAGTTTAAAAGAGAGAGAATATGGGAGGGGTTTTTACATAGATTACAGTGAAGGCAGGGAAGTTTAAAAGAGAGAGAATATGGGAGGGGTTTTTACATAGATTACAGTGAAGGCAGGGAAGTTTAAAAGAGAGAGAATAGGGGAGGGGGTTTTACATAGATTACAGTGAAGGCAGGGAAGTTTAAAAGAGAGAGAATAGGGGAGGGGGTTTCACATAGATTACAGTGAAGGCAGGGAAGTTTAAAAGAGAGAGAATAGGGGAGGGGGGTTTACATAGATTACAGTGAAGGCAGGGAAGTTTAAAAGAGAGAGAATAGGGGAGGGGTTTTTACATAGATTACAGTGAAGGCAGGGAAGTTTAAAAGAGAGAGAATAGGGGAGGGGTTTTTACATAGATTACAGTGAAGGCAGGGAAGTTTAAAAGAGAGAGAATAGGGGAGGGGGTTTTACATAGATTACAGTGAAGGCAGGGAAGTTTAAAAGAGAGAGAATAGGGGAGGGGGTTTCACATAGATTACAGTGAAGGCAGGGAAGTTTAAAAGAGAGAGAATAGGGGAGGGGGGTTTACATAGATTACAGTGAAGGCAGGGAAGTTTAAAAGAGAGAGAATAGGGGAGGGGTTTTTACATAGATTACAGTGAAGGCAGGGAAGTTTAAAAGAGAGAGAATAGGGGAGGGGGTTTTACATAGATTACAGTGAAGGCAGGGAAGTTTAAAAGAGAGAGAACCGGGGAGGGGGTTTCACATAGATTACAGTGAAGGCAGGGAAGTTTAAAAGAGAGAGAACAGGGGAGGGGGTTTTACATAGATTACAGTGAAGGCAGGGAAGTTTAAAAGAGAGAGAACTGGGGAGGGGGTTTTACATAGATTACAGTGAAGGCAGGGACGTTTAAAAGAGAGAGAATATGGGAGGGGGTTTTACATAGATTACAGTGAAGGCAGGGAAGTTTAAAAGAGAGAGAATAGGGGAGGGGTTTTTACATAGATTACAGTGAAGGCAGGGACGTTTAAAAGAGAGAGAATAGGGGAGGGGGTTTTACATACAGTACAGTAGATTACAGTGAAGGCAGGGAAGTTTAAAAGAGAGAGAATAGGGGAGGGGTTTTTACAGTACATAGATTACAGTGAAGGCAGGGAAGTTTAAAAGAGAGAGAATTGGGGAGGGGGTTTTACATAGATTACAGTGAAGGCAGGGAAGTTTAAAAGAGAGAGAACAGGGGAGGGGGTTTCACATAGATTACAGTGAAGGCAGGGAAGTTTAAAAGAGAGAGAACAGGGGAGGGGGTTTTACATAGATTACAGTGAAGGCAGTGAAGTTTAAAAGAGAGAGAATTGGGGAGGGGGTTTTACATAGATTACAGTGAAGGCAGGGAAGTTTAAAAGAGAGAGAATAGGGGAGGGGGTTTTACATAGATTACAGTGAAGGCAGGGAAGTTTAAAAGAGAGAGAATAGGGGAGGGGGTTTTACATAGATTACAGTGAAGTCAGGGAAGTTTAAAAGAGAGAGAATTGGGGAGGGGGTTTTACATACAGTACAGTAGATTACATTGAAGGCAGGGAAGTTTAAAAGAGGGAATACTGTAGGGGAGGGCTTAACCCCTTCATGACCGTAGCGGTATTAACTGCTACGGCCGTGAAGGGGTTAAGTGCACCCGTATCCCCCCCGCAAGCCCTAAACTCACACCAAGGGCCTAATACTGTACCCCCCGCTACCCACAATAAAGCGGGCACGGTGAGTTAACCCCTTCATTGCCTTAGCGGCTATCCGCTATGGTAATGAAGCAGCATTTCTGTATTTTTAATAATATTGAGCAGGAGCAGGGGGTCCCCTGAGTTTAGATTTCTGGCTCAGGGAACCCCCTGCTCACTGTACAATATTATTAAAAATACAGAAATGCTACTTCTTTACCATAGCGCATAGCCGCTAAGGTAAAGAACGAGTGTTTATTTATATATGTGTTTTATTGATACTGTACATGTGCAGAGGGTCTCCGGAGCAGAACCGCGTTGGTTTCAGGTCTGGGGACCCCCTGCTCCCCGAGATACAGGCCCCTTTAGGGGGTGCCGGTATCCCTCTGCTCTGCTTGGTTTACAGGCCGCGATCACGTGATCGGGACCTTTAAACCAAGCAGAGGGATACCGGCACCTCATAAAGGGGGCTGTATCTCGGGGAGCAGGGGGTCCCCCGACCTGAAACCAGTGCGGTTCAGCTCCGGAGACCCCCTGCACATCTACACTATCAATAAAAATGTATTTAAAATAATTTTTAATGTGCCGATGTTTGCGCAGAGAGAGAGCAGCGGATCTCTCTCTGCTGCAAACACATCTCGCCCCCGCCGCCCATACAGTAGTATCATTTATGTATGTGCATATACAGTACTGTATGTGTACAGTACTGTATGTTAGGGGTTATAGGGGTTGTTGTTATACAGTATATATATATATATATATACAGTATATATACTGCATTACAAATCATTATAGGGGACGGCTTCAAAGAGAACAGCTCGCAAGCGCCCCCATGTGTTTTTACACGGCATTGCAGTATTGCAGCCAGCCGGAATAAAATGCTTAAATCCCTGCCGGGAAAATAACGCAATGCACTCTGGCAGAAAACGATCACAAACCTGAATACACCCGGGTATACCCGAATTCGCGGGACTAGCCGAGCGAGAATAAAGTGTGTCGCCACTGTATACTAGGGACACGCGTGCGCACGGCCGTAAGCGATGGGGCAGACCAGGGAAATTACAATAAAATTGTATTTTAACGCTGTAACCGCGCCACGAACCAATCACAGTGAGGCCTAAAGCTGTGACGTCAGAGTCACACCCCCTAACCGCGCACCCTAACCGCGCACGTCACTGCTTGCAGCCTACCAACTAAACATGAACGCGCAATGCCGGGTGCATGCGCGCTCACTAGCGTCTACTATATAACAAGCCTTACACTAACAGGGAAGCTGACTGCACACAGTTTGGTGCCTCTAGGCAGGGGTGGGGGTCTCGGAAGGAAAGTCCGTGGGGCCAGGGAGAAAGTCCTTTCTTGCGAGGAGGAATGCTCTTTTCCAATGTTTCAGGGGTTAAGTGTTTATAGCCCTCTAGCTGAAGCTTTAAGCATTATTTAAGAAGAGTTTTCCCCAGGACAAGCCTAGAGAAGGTGGGCATAACAGGAGACTGTGATGGCATATACAATAGATATCTTCAAAAAAAGATTGGGCACCCTTTTAGAAAGGAAAGGTATACAGGGATACACCAAATAAGTAAACATGGGAAGGATGTTGATCCAGGGAAAAATCTGATTACCAATTCTTGGAGTCAGGAAGGAATTTATTTTCCCCTTATGAGATATCATTAGATAATGTGTCACTGGGATTTTTTGTTTGCCTTCCTCTGGATCAATATACTGTTATTAAGGATACAGGATGAAGTATGTCGTCTAAATTTAACATATATTAAACTTGATGGACGTATATCTTTTGTCAACCTCATCTACTATGTAACTACGTAGGCAAGGGTAGCTACAGTATAGTGCTAGACTATTTATGGTGCAAATGATGGGGATTTAAAGAAGTAACCAATCGTGTGTTCCAGAAACAAGCTAGCCATTCATACATGAGCAGGGGAGTGCACCCCAGCCAATGGGCTTCCACGGTGTGCACAGGCACCTAGACAGAGTGGCGTCAATCAAAACAGAAGGCAATCAAAAAACCCCACCTTGGTAGCTGGCATACACACAAGTGTATCTATTCCGGCCGCGATTCCTCAAACGGACAGGCATCCACAGACGGCTACAGAGGGCTTCTTTCCCACATACCACGCCACATACTACGCCGACACCCCTGGAGGCAGGATTGCAGTCAGTGCTACAGAGCCAGCCCCAGCGTGCGGGACTGCTATCTGGAGGGAATTTGACATCGCCCCTTCATACCATCTATAGTGGAGCCTAATAGAACAGGATATCGCTCAGACCTGGATGAATTAAACTTTTATTATGTGTTTACTTTTTTATTGTTGTAATACTGTACACTACATTACTCTTACCTTGGTGCGCACCTGTGTTTTCTTTTTTGTGTGCCAGAAACAAGCTAGCCATTCATACATGAGCAGGGGAGTGCAACCCAGTCAATAGGCTTCCACGGTGTGCACAGGCACCTAGACAGAGTGGCGTCAATCAAAACAAAAGGGTTTTTAAGTGGCTTTATTCCTAGGAGGGGACTTTGATATGGGGCTTAATCCATTGATGGACACCTAGTGGGAATACTAAACTCAGTACAAAACAACTTAGATACAGATGTAGCAAGATTGACCTTGTGACCACGAAAAGGTGCGAGATTCCAGTCACACGAGCACCGCGGCTTGGCTACGGTCAGCCAGTAGAATTATTTGTGCGGTTATTTACGTCATTGTTATTCAGTGTGTGTGCCTGGCAGGTAGAAAAAAATATTATCCAGGGCACACACGGATTTCTAGTCACTTGAAAAAGTCCTCTTAGAAGGACGAAATGTCGTACTTTGGTGCTGTTATGATACATTTAAAATTATTTTTGGAAATCCGTTTGTGCCCCGAATCATCAATTTTTCAACGTATACAGGATTCTCAGGCAGATTTCCCTGAACCAGGAGCACCGGTCATTGCAAGTATTTTATTCTATGCTATTGGTGTGCAACGTTGCTAATTATTGGGCCTGGAAGGTGGCATACTTAATATCTGCGTTTATGATTCTCAGTAGTGGTCAGGGAGCCGCAAATTGCACATCTACACAGATTTTGTACAGTAGGATTCATTTATTGGATACGACAGATGGCGTTGTACAGTATCTGTGCCCTTGCACGCCAAGAACTTCACACGTGTTTCAATACAAGATACATTGTAGACATGTATCGCTTTAAGTAGAGAAGCTGAGAGAAGAGAAAGTGAGATAGAGAAGCTGAGAGAATTGTGGGGCAGATAGAAAATGAGAGAGAAGCCGGGGGCCGAGAGAGAGAGAGGGAGAGAAGCTAATGAGAGGTACAGAGAATCTGGAAGCATTAGAAAGCTGAGGATAGAGAATTTGATAACAGGGTCAGAGTGGGAGGGAGAGAAGCTGAAGAGAGGAGCTTGTGGCAGATTAAAGAGCATAGAATATATTGAATGGAATTTTTTTTTTTTTTTTTTTTAAATGGCAGCTCTAACTGCAGCGTTAAGGTGGGAGAGGTCTTTAGATACAAAGGGGGTAGAGAGAAGACATCCTTGAGAAAAACGCAAGAGTCGGGATGGTGCAAAGCGAGAAATTAGGGCTGAGATGTACAGTAAGGAGGGGCAGAAGAGTGTAAAGCTTTTAAAATGAGGAGGAGAATTGTATGTGTGTGATACAGGATTTGATGGGAAGCCAGGAGAGGGATTTCAGCAGGGGAGATGCTGAGACAGATTTAAAGAGTAAAGTGATTCTGGCAGCAGCAGAGATGGTATAATAGGGTGTCAACTTAAAAATGTGCAAGATAGCAGCTATGTGGAAGCAGCCTTTAGCTCTGTCCATATATTACTGGATGACCAGGGTCTCGGAGCTGATCGGACTAGAGAAATATACCCATGTGGTTTCTGATTCCTCGATGAAATCTGGAATTCCAGAATTAAATACAGAATATGGCTAAAAAAGATAATGGAAGTATGTCAAGGTTGATTAATACAGTTGTAGAACAATCACTTGGTAACGGTGTAGGATCTCCATGAGGAGAAAATAGAATTGATGATATCAGTATGTGAAAAGGGCCTGTACATTTTTGTTCATTACATTTGTTATTTTTCTTAGTACATTATTATAAGTGTTTTTATAATGTGTTTTCTGTCATTGTCCTCGTGCTATGTATGTCATTTTATTTTGCCTTGTTTCTCCTTTATACATGCATGAAAAGACGTTTAAACGTGAAATACGTGTAAATGGAAATCTGACTAAATTAAAAAAATATATATATTAAAAAGAGTGATCATATATATGAACATGGTTAAAAAAAAACACCTACTACAAAATAAGTGATGCACAGTGATAATTCAAACTGTATTATGTGCAAACAGTATTATACTTGGGATAAAGTGATACATTGTCAACAAAAAAGTATAAGGTGTCCAAAAAATAAATAGATGTCACTATATCAGATAAGGTGCTTCTCAACAGGAAAAGACCATCCATTGGGTTCTTGTAGAAATCTTTGAATAAATCCACATGATTGGAGGTAGAAACAGAAAAGCTATAATGGCGGCCTAATCTTCAACTGGGATGACGAAGGGACCATTGGACTACTTGCCATCGGAACAGACCAGGAACTCCCAGCATGAAGAGCCTGTAAGTGAGATTATGCCCGTTACACCCAGATGCCTGCTCATGCACCTCCTGAGATATGTCAATGTTGACAATCACCTGGAGAGATATTGTCTCATTGCATTGGGGATTTCTGTCTTATAATGCCCTGGCCATACAATTAAGACAGTTTGAAAGATAACACAGGCACCCCTGCAAGACTGCATTGATATAAACGTTCTGATACTGCTATTATACAACCACAAATTATACATTGTCTTTATTAACGTTTGGACTTTTTTTTTGATGTATCATGTTGGCATGTTATAGTGGTAAAGTGAAAACAGGCGCAAACAGATAAAAGGGTTGAACACTTGATTAGTGAACAGAATAATGTACTTAAAATAAGTGAAACACAGAAATAAATTAGCGTGTATACAATTTCACCCCCTGCTCAGACTCACTGGGAGGGGTAGTCTTCACTCGTCCCCAAGGGTTACAGTAGTAGACACGAAATCCAGGGGGAGCATGGGGAAGAAACAAGAAAAAAATCTAAGTGCAGCAGAATAGCAATGGGTTAAGAATGAGTTTCCAAAATCTTGGCTCTTTTGAAATGACTACTTACAAGATGTAAGAGTCAAAACAGCAAGGTTGACTAATAGTCAGTGGTGGGTATGTGATGTAGTTGTCATCAAGGTGGTTCAGGTACTCAGGAGGGTATGGCCCAAATGCAAGAGAGAGAACAAACTGGCATAGCGCAGATCAACCAAGATATAAAAAAGTTTATCTATGTAGAAAATACACTCACAATATGAAAGAAAAAATCGGGCATGTCACACTTAATAAGTGTATCGGAGGGTATCAACAGTCAGCTGGCTCACCATCCCGCAACTCTCGGCGCTCATCTGTTTCTGCCTCTGCTCCACTGCGTCGTCGCAAGGCTCGGCGTCTGACGTCAGATCCGGTTGGGGCTGGCCTTGACGTCAGTCAGAAATAGTAACGTCCTACTTGAACAGTCTCCTTCACTTTTTAGGTCCTCTGCTGTATTTATGGAAATCACAGTGAGTACGTGTTCCCAGGGCACTCAAACTATCACAGGACACTAATGGCCAAGAGTATAGTCCAAAACACACTGTGGTGTGTGAGGCAAAAACTCCTACGTGTTTCGTGGCGACGCCTCAACCAAACCTGATGAAGAGTCATCAGGGTCTCTTACTGTGAGACTCACTGATTATACAATGTTTGTTAACTTGTTTGGTTGAGTTTACAATTATTTGCACCAATTATTTGTGCACTTCACATATTTTACACACTCCATACCCAACAGAGCGCCACTCTATTTCACTATATCCTGTAAATATATATACATGGTACAGATGTTACAAATACCTGCCAAATGTTGAAATATAATCATTTTTAAGCCTTTGGATGTATCTAAAATGTAATTGCAATAAGCCTGTGGTCCTTCTACTGAACTGTTTTCTGATCGGGTCCCTTTGGAGAACTAGTCCCGGAGCTCACTAGGGTTACATCTTCTAAATCCGCACAAACACTGCAGCCAATATGATGGCCCATATACTATACACATCCTATTCCCACTTCTGTTTTCCGTCTGTCTTTTACACAGGGCGATTCATTTTTTTAAAACTTTTAATGATATCCAAACAGAGCAGTACTGTGTTCACAGACCAGCAGGACATATTATATAATCCCAATGATATGTCTTTATCTTGAGTTATGGATAATAAACTGTGTATAATTTTATGTACAGTACACTGGTTTCTTTGTTCTTTTATTTTTGCAAATGCTATTTTAGCAATAGATCAGAATTACTACATGCTTTTTCCCTTTTTATTTTCAACACTGTCATTTTTTTCTCTCCCTTTGGCAGTTAATATTTTTGGCAGCAGATTGCATTCCCTTGGCAAACACTATTTAAAGTTCGGGATGTTGGAAAATGATTACATGTGTATTGACCCAGTGCAGTAAAAGGTAGTTGAATTTATTATTTGGGGGGCAATGGTTAAAGTCAAAATATTGTAGTCCAATTGATCTCCTCCGGTGCTGTTGGGGTACGGAAAGCATGTAGATCAGCCCTAGCATGACTTTACTTAGCAATAATTAAACAGCAGCATTTAATTCACTTATATTATATATTGACAGCAACAAAGGAGATAAGATAGTGGACTTTTTAAGAGCAGGGAAGCAGCTTGTTATGTTTGAGACTCACCCTTGAGACTTAAAATACTGTAATATAAAGTGATCTTTGGAAACACACTCATTGCCCCCCTAAATGTGGGGGGCCGGACCGTCATGGATATTCTGTTGCAAGAGCCAATCATGACACATGACACCAATCCTCGATGTTGGCAACGGAAGAGGAAGGCCTCCCCTTATATTCCGATTATGGGCGTGGTTGTAGAGCATAACGTTGATGGAATGTCATGTTGCCATGCTTGGGACATTCCTTACACCTCATAACTCACTGCAGGAGTTCTACAACTTCTCATGGATGGACGATAGATCTGGAATTTATACCTAAACCCATCTCAAAACAGAAACAAGGAAACCATTGTAGCGAAATGTTCTTCTGTTTCATGTTAAAGGGCAAAAGTACTAGAAGGGTATACACTAATGACCACTAGCTAGACCAGGTGGGAGGATGTTTAAATGGGTGAGAGAGTGCGGCAACTAATTTTTTTTATCCCAAACTATATCCAATTATGCATTTAGGCTACAGAAAGCAAGAATATACGCATGAATAATACAAGAATATCTGGGAGGAAGGGAAGATAGCCAATCAGGTAGCATACCTCCTTCCCTTTTTGATGACATCACAGCACAGGTTTTCAGGATATCCCTGCTTCGGCACAGGTGGTGCAGTCGGAAACTGAGCCTCTGAGAGAGCCACCTGTGCTAAAGCAGATATCCTAAAAACGTCACCTGATGGTGGCCCTTGAGAACTGGAGTTGGCCACCCGTTTTAAAGTCTTTTGGGGGGTTATGTATGAAAGTCTCCTGCTAGAGGCCCTATTACAAATTCGGTATGTCCATGTCCGTCGCTCCTTTTCTAAGGGGTGCAGCCTCTCCACTTCCATTTCTGGCATCTGGGGGCTGGTCGTGCTGGGGGTCAGTGCAACCGGACCTCCAGCACTGCAGAGGTTAAATGCGAAGATCCTGGTGTATTTTTACCCCAGGTTTGGAGCGCTGAGGCTTTGATAAATATACTGTAGTGCCGACGATTATTCTAAAACAAACCTGGGGCAATCTCCAAAAAGACCCAGGTACTTGCTGGGTATAGGGGATGACAAAAAAGAAAAAAGCGCAAGGCCCATAGAGTAGTAAAGTTAGGTTTATAAGCAATTAAAAACGGTTATAAACACTCACAGCAAAGTAGTTGGAACAGACACTTCGGTACTAAGAGTGACCGCAGGAACAGAGGTACTTTGTTCGTCTGCTTGTTTGGGTTAGGTAAATCTCAGCCCTCCTCCTTCTTTCGATCGGCGATCTCGTCCACTTCCGCGTCAGGTGACTCGTGACGTCGGCGCGTGTCATCGATCGGGGGTTGGACTACGGGCAGTCACCAGCTCCCTCTCCAAGCTCGGCGGTCAGGGAACTCTGCCGTCTGCGTCTCCTCAGTAGCTTAGTGTAGGCTCCCAACCATCAATAGCAACCAGAGCAATGTCCGCCCTACGCGTTTCAAGGACTCTGTCCTCTTCGTCAGGGGCACTGACGCAGACGTCAGAGTTCCCTGACCGCCGAGCTTGGAGAGGGAGCTAGTGACTGCCCGTAGTCCAACCCCTGATCGATGACACGCGCCGACGTCACGAGTCACCTGACGCGGAAGTGGACGAGATCGCCGATCGAAAGGAGGGCTGAGATTCACCTAACCCAAACAAGCAGACGTACAAAGTACCTCTGTTCCTGCGGTCACTCTTAGTACCGAAGTGTCTGTACCAACTACTTTGCTGTGGGTGTTTATAACCGTTTTTAATTGCTTATAAACCTAACTTTACTACTCTATGGGCCTTGCGCTTTTTTCTTTTTTGTCATCCCCTGTCTGTAGTTTCTCCTGGTCCCGAGGTTGGTTCCAGATGTAAAGAGGCTGCATACCCATTTTTTGCGAATCAAGATTGGACTCTTTATTTGGGAACACAATATGTGGAAATCTTCTAGATATTAAGTATCAATTTTTAACCTTTATTTTTTGTTTTAAGCTATTGTTCTATTTTCACTGTGTCAATCCCTTCCCCCTTTTTTATATGTCATTGTATGTATATTAATTTTATAAGTAAGAGCGCCGGTGGACACAGTTGATAGCAGAGGGGTTAACACCCACCTATCCTTGACTGTGTCGAACTTATTCATTAACCATATTATTACTTGCTGGGTATATGCTGGGTACATGCTGCAACATTTCACACATTTCTGCAGACAGACTAATGGCCCATCGGATTAACAGCGGGGGTCCCTGGCAGTCCCATTCAAACTGAATGGGACTGCCAGGAACCCCTGCTGTGTTAATCCGATGGGCTATTAGCCTCTGCAGAAATTTCACTGAAATGTACCCAGCATATACATAGCATGTACCTGGCTAGTTTAAGGCAAGTTTAAGGCAAGTGTTAGAATACTCGTTGGCTCGTCTATACCCCACAGTCTTTTCGCAGCACTATTATTAGTATCAGCGTTATCCCATTGCTTTATCTAGGGATTTGTTTCTGGTACCTACAGTATGTTTTGTAGGCTGGAGACTTTGGAGTCAAATCTCCTGGCTGCAAAACTGGTGCAAAAAAGAACACCAGATTTATACATAAGAATTCCATGAGAAGCGCTGGCGTGTTATTGGTGTGATACATTGGCGTGTTATTGGTGTGATACGCCAGCGTGTTATTGGTGTGATACACTGGCATGTTATTGGTGTGATACACTGGCATGTTATTGGTGTGATACACTGGCGTGTTATTGGTGGGATACACTGGTGTGTTATTGGTGGGATACACTGGCGTGTTATTGGTGGGATACACTGGCGTGTTATTGGTGGGATACACTGGCGTGTTATTGGTGGGATACACTGGCGTGTTATTGGTGGGATACACTGGCGTGTTATTGGTGGGATACACTGGCGTGTTATTGGTGGGATACACTGGCGTGTTATTGGTGGGATACACTGGCGTGTTATTGGTGGGATACACTGGCGTGTTATTGGTGGGATACACTGGCGTGTTATTGGTGGGATACACTGGCGTGTTATTGGTGGGATACACTGGCGTGTTATTGGTGGCATACACTGACGTGTTATTGGTGGGATACACTGGCGTGTTATTGGTGGGATATACTGGCGTGTTATTGGTATGATACACTGGCGTGTTATTGGTGTGATACACTGGCGTGTTATTGGTGTGAAACGAAGGCGTATTATTGGTGTGATACACTGGGGTGTTTTTGGTGGGATACACTGGCGTGTTATTGGTGGGATACACTGGCGTGTTATTGGTGGGATATATTGGCGTGTTATTGGTGGAATATACTGGCGTGTTATTGGTGTGATACGCTGGCGTGTTATTGGTGTGATACGCTGGCATGTTATTGGTGTGATACGCTGGCGTGTTATTGGTGGGATACACTGGCGTGTTATTGGTGGGATATACTGGCGTGTTATTGGTGGGACACGCTGGCGTGTTATTGGTGGGATACACTGGCGTGTTATTGGTGGGATACACTGGCGTGTTATTGGCGGGATACACTGGCGTGTTATTGGTGGGATACAGTGGCATGTTATTGGTGGGATATACTGGCGTGTTATTGGTGGGATACACTGGCGTGTTATTGGTGTGATACGCTGGCGTGTTATTGGTGTGATACGCTGGCATGTTATTGGTGTGATACACTGGCGTGTTATTATTGGTGTGATACACTGGCATGTTATTGGTGGGATACACTGAAAAAGATTTGTGAACATGGAATTGCAATATTATTAGGGCCACCCATGGGTGGGAGGGGGAGATCTGGGACAGTCGTCCCAGATCAGCTGTTTGGCCCGGTCAGCTGAACCTAGAAGTGGGGTCTCTTCCTCAGCTGTGTTCACACTTTGCAGAAAGGCCCCATCCACTCAACAAATGGGCCCCTGCTCATGCTCAACACCCTCTCCTCCTCAACAACCTATCGCAACCCCCACACTTAACAAACCGCCACCCCCCTTTCAACAACCTGCTGCCACCCCCACCCAACAAGCCCCCCTCCATAAGCCACTGCCCCCCCTTCACTAACCTGCCACCTCTCTCCCACTCAACAACCCACCACCTCTCCCCCACTCAACAACCCACCACCTCTCCCCCACTCAACAACTCACGTCACCATCTCTTTGCTTAACAACTCACCATCACCATCTGCCCGCTCAACAACCTGCTGCCCCCACACTCAACAACTTGCCATCACCCCACCTCCCCTTTGCTCATAAAGCCCAGATCAAGACTTCTGCACCAGTTTTGCAGCTGGGAAACTTTGATAAACAGACTCTGCATGACCCTTGTCAAAAGCAAAGTAATTCCAGATCAAACAAAGCCCACAATGGTGCAAATAACAGCACCAGATTTCTCAGAGATACTATGGGGTGCTCTTTTTCTACAATAGGGGGACGCATATAATTAATTGGCATCATTTATTTCCCCTGAAAGAATGCATTGCTTTACAGATCATATCAACACAGGAAGGGTTAAACTATGCAGACACTGCCTTCACCGTGTGCAATCAAAACTAATTCAGTTATGCAGCTTTGCAAGCACTGGCCAGGATTGTATGCTTGGCCTCACGGTGTTGAAGTGTGTTGGTTGAAGTTATGTCATATAGATATGTGCGGTATTTGCTGACACTTGGGTTTAGCACAGCACGGTCTCCCAACGGCAGAGGGAAAGGTCATCTTCCTGAAAACACAGTGCAAGAATGAAGACAATATGCAATGCGATCCATAGGCCTGGATTCAGGTTAGGCTACATGACGTTAACTGTTTTTACACCCTATGGGCCGGCCTGTCCATTAGGCGAACCTTGGGCGCAAAGGTCCTAGGGGCGCATTAATAATAATAATAATAATTATTATTTCCTCTTATTATTTTTTATTTATTTTTCTTTTTTTTTGTCCGGTATTTTGGCGCCCTATTATTTTTATTTCCGTTTTTTTTTTTGGTGCGTAAATTTTAAGTTTTGCCTAGGGTGCATGAAACCCTTGCGCCGGCCCTGCATATAATATATTCATCCTACACTCCATTAATGCAGCAATGTAGAATCTATTTTTATCTTGATATCTTTGTCAAGTGTTCTATTTTTAAATATTAATATTATATTAATATTTGCCTGAATTTTTTAACTTTTTTTATTTTTATCATTAGCAACTCCATTTAATTATATTAGTAAAAATGTGACGTTTCTTTGGGATAGAGCTTCGAAAAGAGTTCGCAATTGAATACGGGATTTTGGGCCTGTGCAAAAGAAATTCACGAAAGCGTCAACATTGTTCTGTTGTGTCTTTCTCAGACATACCAGGTGCCCAAATAAGTTATGGTGAGTACAAAAGTGACAAAAACCCTCTACTGTACAACATACTGTACAGACATGATAAAGAACATGAACAAGATAAGCACATTCACATGTTTCAGACAGGTCCCCAAACCTACCTTACCCCATAATAATACAGCGTACAATGCTAACTCTGCAGTCAGGGATTGTGGGTAATGACATGCTAATGACCACATACCTTTTTGCTTCTGTAACCCTCACTGCCCGACTCCTAGGGAGTTTATAGCAGATAGACTATATATTTGTCTTCCTCATTGTGCTGGGTCCGTGCTAGATATAGAAAAAATGTAATTGGGCTCTCTATATGGACTGATAAAATAGTATAAAAGTGATTACAAATTGGTATACAACTAAAACAAAACAGTATTTAGTGAAAGTGAATTGGTGATCAATTATAACACGATAATATCAACACAAATAGTGAAAAATGTGAATATATGGTCAAATACCACCACCAATAATATACTGTGAATAAAGTGATTAATACTTGAAAAGCAGCTCAAAACCCCGCATGAAACTGTTCACTGTCTCTGTAGTACTTGATTGTTTTCCAGGTGCGGCGAGCGCAGAGTTTTCACAGGTGGAGCATGAAAAAGCTAAAAAAAAACACACAATAGTGCGACCAATAGTATATTGTGTTTTTGTAACGCAGTGCTCACCACAAACAAGGCGTGACCGCGAGGCCGAGGTGGGGGTAGAGAGAAACGCCACCCACAGCCGCGACAGCGCGTCTGGAGAGTAGGATAGTCTAGGTAGCCGGGTCGGGATTGGAGAGGTAGGGATAGTCGTAATACTTGTCGAGGTCGGGGTTGGAGAGTAGCGGATCATTCCAGGTATTATAAGCCGTGGTCTGGATTGGAGAGTGGTCGTGATACGTTACCAAGGTCGGGGTTGGAGAGGTGCGGAGCATCGTAGGTAGCCGGGGTCAGGAGTAGAGAAGAGCGGAGTCCAATACAAAGTCGGGGTCAGGAACTGAGAGCTAGGAACACAAGAGCAAGACAGGACTCCGGAGGCAAAGCAGCAGTGAACACTACGAAACATAGGTTTATACTCAGCCAATGTGCCAGTGGCACAGCTGAGCAGATAAAGGAGAAGGCGACCAAAGAGGCAGGAGGAGGTGGGGAGGTACTCCAGTAATGATGACTGCTATTGGCCATTCAGGTGTACAGGAGAGGTGTGGAGAGGTACCCAGGTGCTGATATGCTGACGCATGTCCTGCGCGTGCTGCTCCTGATGGCACCGCATGGGCGGAGCCCAAAGGCAGGACCGGAGAGAGAGGCATTAAGGGTGGTCCCTGAAGGAGAGGTGTCCTGACCAGCGGAGGAAGCGGGGAAGACGGGAGCTTCCGTAGCAGGCGGAGGTGAGTGGGGAGCGCGCCGTGGGCAGCGTGACTCCCTGATCCTTACAGTTTTGAATGAAGTAGATATGTGTCAGTTTCACTCACAAATTTGAGAAAAGTTTAAGGCATATCAGAGATCCAATCTCTCTGATGGGAGCGATGTAGAAACTTGATCAAGCATCAATCAATGCTCATTGGTAATCATACAAAATAATTGAGAAAATTCTTATATTGCAAAACTTGTATTGCACAGAAAGGTATATAGAGAATACACTCACATTTCACAAGTATTGCACACACAATGTACGGGGTCTTTTCTTTGAATTGGTCCCTCAGTGGTGCGGTGTCTGCTTCCTCCGTGCGGTCCCGCGCGAACCCGGAAGTGACATCTGTACCAGGCGACAGCAATAGAAGAATGACGCGACTCTCCAACCTGCTGGGGCTTCAGGTAATGCACATGCGTGGTGACGCAAGTAGCACAGGAACAGATTCTACGTGTTTCGCTAATTGCTTCTTCAGGAATCATAGTTGGTGACGGGCTATGCTGATATATATACTGATGCAGAGGCCGCTATTCTAACGATTAATGCGGTATGTAGATCGGAATACCCATTCGATGGCGCGCAATTTGATTTAATCGTGCCGACTTAAACACGCGGTTTGGTTATCGTTTTGTCCGGATTAGAAAATGGCATTTTAGCGTGTTCTGCAATACCGTCGAGAAACTCAAGTGGGCAATCAAAATCAAAATCCAATAGCAATTCAATGTCACGATTACCATGTTGGCTGAAATCGGCTGTGATGCCTGCCACGCATGTGCGCCATAAGCCCTTCAAAGCTTCTTCTATTGTGCTGTGCCAAGTCATCTTGGAGTTCACCGCTTATCAACAACACAACACCCCTCCCCCCCCCACAGAGCTGTTAATAAGATTACCATACGGCCTTCAAAGCTGGCCCCCCACACACACTTTAGTAGTTGAATCAAATCATTAATAATTGTTCTTTAGAATTTTATTGGGTAATGAATCATACAAAAATGCAAAAATACAATCATTCGTGTACAGGCTTGTCTTTTCCTTCGTTATGGTTGCATTTGATTCTGTATTGCTGTACTGTACAGTACAGTACTGAAAATAAAAACCAGAAATAATTGATTAAACAAAAAAATAATATTTTTTTGGGGGGGGTCTGATGATTTTAACCCCCCCACACACACGTTCAGTGTGCGATATTCATGTCTGCAATACTGTAGTATAATCAAATAAGCAATAATAGACTTTATTAAAGAAAAAACATGTGCTGTATTACAATAACATGTTCGCAAATCCGCAAAAACAATTTTTTGGTTATCGCCATAGCTTGCATAGCAAGTATGGATATTCTGACATTCGATTCAAGTTTTACAAATGCAGTACAGTATACTGTATATTTTATTGCATACTGTAGCAATTATGGATATTATGAGAATCAAACAGTACTGTTGCTTTTTAATTCCACACTAGTCATGTACGTTTTTTCTGAAGTGGGTGGCATACTGTAGTACTGTGATTTTTATTTGGGGGTGTGGGGATCAAAACATTATGATGACCTGTTGAGAATATGTCTTTGAACTAGAGCTTGGAACTTCATACAGCTAGCACAGCTCGCACCCCCTAGACCCCCACCACCCCTGCACACACACAGCTCAAGGATTTCAACCTCTTATCAACACCTCTGACAAACCATGCCACGCATGTGCAACTGCGATAAGCTAAGCCCTTCTAACTTGCCTTTTCTTCAACACAACACTCCCCCCCCCACTAGTAATAAGATTAACATGTTGTGTGAGATACAGGCCTTGCTAAGAAAGCCCTTCTAAAACTGCTATTGTACTTTAAAAAAAAAAAGTCAACTTGAAGTTCAAAGCTTATCAACAACACAACAACACAACAACAGAGACCTCAAACAGAACCATTAACGTAAATGTACTGTTGCGTGATTATCATGAGCTGGGCAGAAGACATGTTGGATAATCCTTAATGCAGGAAAATAGTATTTTTCTACAGCATTTTATTGCATTATTAACAGAAATGATTGATTAAACAATAAAAATATAATAACTTTTAAAAAGCATTTTTTGTTTTTATATATATTTTTTCCCAAACTAATGTGAAGTGCAATGCTTTGTTTGTTGAACTGTTCATAAGAATTTCAGGTCAGCAAGAGGGGTTTAAAAAATAGATTTTATTTTTTAATGCATAATACAGTACAAAAATACAATACAGTAGCTCTTGTCTTTCTCTTTGTTATGGCATTGCGAGATGGGGAGAGAGGTGGCTGCAGCTCTGAAAATATATTATTCCAAAATATTTTTTAAAAACATATTTTTTTTTTTTGGCAAACACAAATTTTTATACAGTAACTATTATCTTACACATCCCCCCCCCCCTCCTTGCTTGCGGCAGTTCTGAAAATGAAAAGAAACAATAAATGCAGACATGGTTAGTTTGAGTGCCGTACAGTACTTACAGTGCAGTAAAGTGCCTGTATCATACTTACCTGTGCCTGATTAACAGAAATAAATGGTTAAAACAATAACAATACAGTATTTATTTCAAAAGATTTTTTTAAAAACTTTTTCCCCCCGAATTTCTATACAGTAACTACTGAGAGAGGTGGGAGAGGGGGGGGGGGGGGTTGTGTAAGATACAGGCTGGTTTTTACATGAACACCGTACTATTATCTTACACATCCCTCCCCCTTCCTTGCGGCAGTTCTGAAAATGAAAAGAAACAATAAATGCAGACATGGTTATTTTTAGGGCTATACTTACCTGTATCATACTTACCTGTGCCTTATTACATTCCCGAGGCCTGGCCATTACATTGTATAACAATAGGCAACACAGTCGCAATATGATCAATATATTTATTACATCTGGGTGAGTATATTGTTCCAGAAATTCAGTATCCCCTTTTCCAATTCTTCCTTTTTGGACGGTTTCCACACTTTTCTGATATAATCCTTCAACTCATGCCATACCATTTCGATGGGATTAAAATCTGGTGATCTGTAATACAGTAGGAGGGGAGAAAAAATGTGAATTACGTAAGGAGATATACAGTAAACTATGTAAAACAATGCGAAAAAGTTACCCAACTTACTCCGCTGGCGTCTTAACCCAGTTGATACCGCTGGCAAGAATGTGAGCCGTCAACACTGTGTGTTTCGGATCATTGTCCTGGAAGAACCGGTGACCAGATGGGAAATCATTCTTTATATATTCAACAACATGTGTAATTATGTGATCTTGGAAGAACGCTTTATTCATGATTCCTGGAAACAAGGAAAAAAATGTAACATTAGGGTACAAAATACTGAATACAGCTGTCCAGTGCGTAAGGCCACAGCATGTGTATTTGTGCATTATTTTACCCTCAAAGATAATGATGCATCCTGGTCCTTGTCTAGAGATGGCACCCCACACATGCATCTTCACTGGGTGCTTGGGACGTGGCTTCAGAGATAGGCGTCCTTTTTTGTAGAATCCAAAACGGTCAAACCTCTCAAGCGCTACAGTTGTCTCGTCTGTAAAGATGACATCATTGAAAATGTCTCGCCACTTTCAATCCATGCCCGTGCCTGGTCCACTCTTTTTATTTTGTTGGCTTCCCTTATTATAGGATACGCTCTGTAATGACAAGGAAAAATGTTAGAGCCACTAAATGCTGGACATACAGTACAGTATGATACTGTATTAGGAGGGAGCCTAACATAAAAAAAGAGGGCATGGGTGACGTACTGTATACTGTACTGTACTTACTTAAAACGCCCATATTTCCATCCCAATTTCCGTCTCATCAACCTGATACTGGTCTCTGACGCTTTATTTTGTGAGTAGCCTCTACTGCATTCTTTACCCTTGTGGCACACATCTCATCATTCGCGTTACTTATTTGGTCCACCAGAAGAGTGTTCGCCCTAATGTGTAAAGAAAAACAGAACAATTTGTTACAGTAGGCAAATTAAGCATCCCAATAGCGCACAGATTTCTTATTGTCTGATGTTGCTACTGCACTTATTGTACTGTGAGTACACTTTGGGCGCTACAGTATACAGTATGAATATATTAAATAAATAGCCCCTCAAACTGCAGCATTATTAGTTCAAAGAAAACAGAATATTTTGAAATTATTACACTATGACACCACCTCCTAAAGTACAGAAGACAGTACAGTATATTACTGTAGAGTTGACTTAAAAAGCTAGTGACTGATTGTAAGAATGGCAAAAATGTTATACTGTACAGTCGAAAGGTACCGTAAAGATTAATAAAATATTGAACACAGGCATACTAGTACTGTACAGTTCACTACAACAGCGGTGCGCAAACTGGGGGGCGCGCCCCCTTGGGGGGGCGCAAGATTATGTAGGGGGGGCGCAGGCTGCTTGCGGGGAAACCTGGGGGCGGGCAGAGCTGTGCACGGGCGGCCAGAAGCTCCGTGCAGAGGCTGCTTCTGTGTGATGTCTGCCTTGCTGTGGGGGAGGGGCTACTCTCTGCACACAGACAGCCCCTCCTCCTCCTGTCCCAGTTTTCAGCATACATGGGGACTGAAGCAGGCTTAAAAGTGAAAGTAAGTATTTGTGTGTTGTGTTTGTAGAGGTGGGAGACATATTGGGGGGAGGGAGAGAGAAAGAGAGCCATGGAGAGGTGGGAGACATATGGGGGGGGGGGGGGGGAGAGAAAGAGAGCCATGGAGAGGTGACAGACATATTGGTGGGAGAGAAAGAGAGCCATGGAGAGGTGGGAGAAATATTGGTGGGAGAGAAAGAGAGCCATGGAGAGGTGGGAGACATATTGGTGGGAGAGAAAGAGAGCCATGGAGAGGTGGGAGACATATTGGTGGGAGAGAAAGAGAGCCATGGAGGGGTGGGAGACATATTGGTGGGAGAGAAAGAGAGCCATGGAGAGGTGGGAGACATATTGGTGGGAGAGAAAGAGAGCCATGGAGAGGTGGGAGACATATTGGGGGGAGGGAGAGAGAAAGAGAGCCATGGAGAGGTGGGAGACATATGGGGGGGGGGGAGAGAAAGAGAGCCATGGAGAGGTGGGAGACATATTGGTGGGAGAGAAAGAGAGCCATGGAGAGGTGGGAGACATATTGGTGGGAGAGAAAGAGAGCCATGGAGAGGTGGGAGACATATTGGTGGGAGAGAAAGAGAGCCATGGAGAGGTGGGAGACATATTGGTGGGAGAGAAAGAGAGCCATGGAGAGGTGGGAGACATATTGGTGGGAGAGAAAGAGAGCCATGGAGAGGTGGGAGACATATTGGTGGGAGAGAAAGAAAGCCATGGAGAGGTGGGAGACATATTGGGGGGAGGCAGAGAGAAAGAGAGCCATGCAGAGGTGGGAGACATATGGGGGGGGGGGGGAGAGAAAGAGAGCCATGGAGAGGTGGGAGACATATTGGTGGGAGAGAAAGAGAGCCATGGAGAGGTGGGAGACATATTGGTGGGAGAGAAAGAGAGCCATGGAGAGGTGGGAGACATATTGGGGGGAGATAAAGAGCCATGGAGAGGTGGGAGACAGAAAGAGCCATGGAGAGGTGGGAGACATATTGGGGGGAGATAAAAAGAGCCATGGAGAGGTGGGAGACAGAAAGAGCAATGGAGAGGTGGGAGACATATTGGGGGGAGATAAAGAAAGCCATGGAGAGGTGGGAGACATATTGGGGGGAGGGGGAGAGAGAGCCATGGAGAGGTGGGAGACATATTGGGGGGAGGGGGAGAGAGACATGGAGAGGTGGGAGACATATTGGGGGGAGGGGGAGAGAGAGTCATGGAGAGATGGGAGACATATTGGGGGGAGGGGAGAGAGACATGGAGAGGTGGGAAACATTGGGGGGAGGGGAGAAAGACATGGAGAGGATTGGAGACATATTGGGGGGAGGGGGAGAGAGAGTCATGGAGAGATGGGAGACATATTGGGGGGAGGGGAGAGAGACATGGAGAGGTGGGAAACATTGGGGGGAGGGGGAGAGAGAGACATGGAGAGGTGGGAGACATATTGGGGGGAGGGGGAGAGAGAGTCATGGAGAGATGGGAGACATATTGGGGGGAGGGGAGAGAGACATGGAGAGGTGGGAAACATTGGGGGGAGGGGAGAAAGACATGGAGAGGTGGAAGACATTGGGGGGAGGGGGAGGGAGACATGGAGAGGTGGGAGACATATTGGGGGGAGGGGGAGAGAGTCATGGAGAGGTGGGAGAAATATTGGGGGGAGAGATATGGAGAGGTGTGAGACATATTGAGGGGAGGGAGAGACATAGAGGTGGGAGACATATTGGGGGAGGGGGAGAGAGACACTGGGGGGAAGGTGAGAGAGAGACTGGGGGGAAGGTGAGAGAGAGAGACACTGGGGGGAGGGAGAGACACAATGGCTAAACAGAGGGATGAAGGTCAAGCAGAGATGGCAGAATTGAGGGTCTTGGGAGGATGAGTTTTGGGGGGCTGAGGGTTCTTCTTTGGGTCAGGGGGGTCACTTCAGAGTATTGATCAGCAGGCGAGATTCATCAGTACCCCCCTTGAGTTTGGTTATGGGGGGTCCCTGATCCCTGGGCAACATTTAAAACGGGAATAAATAAATATTAAATAAAACTGGTAGGTAGGAGTGGATGACACTGGGGAAAGCAAATGGGAGAAGGAAAAAAAAGGGTGCGGGAGAGGGAAGGGATGTAGCAAAGAGGTGAATGAATGCCCCCTCAAATGTATTGCCTTTGTGCACCAGAAAAAAACATATTACCAGATGCCAGCAAACAATAAAATAAACAGTGATCCAATACCAGTATACTGCCTGCGCGCACGCCTGCAGCCCAAGCGATTTGTGAACTTGGCTGCAGGAGATTGTAGACGCGTGGCGGACGCGTCACAAAGCTGGTGCGCCCTCATTGGCTGAACCAGCTCACGTGCACTGACGTCATGTGATTTTGATTACATTAGGCAGGGGGGGCCCGAGAAATTTCATAGAGGAAAAGGGGGGCTTGGCATAAAAAGTTTGCTCACCCCTGCACTACAAGACGCTGGTAGAGTTATGGAGGACAATACAGTAAGTACTGTACTTACTCAGTAGTGACAGTCGGCTTTCTTTTGACGTTTTTTGCCTTCCCATGCGCATGATAACAAACAGTGCTTTTTGCTAAACCGAGGCCCGAAGCAGCTAACCAGCGGTGGATCTGTGCAATGCGGAGTCCATTCTGGTACATATCCTTTATTCTCAAGCTGAGATCTTTTGAAATCCTTTTCTTTGGCATCGCTGCTGATAGAAAAAAATTGAAAGCAGACACAGAGCCATTCGATGTGTATTGAATGTGCATTGAATACACAAAATGGATGGTGTATTTATACTTTAATTTAATGTGCCTCAACGTCACTCGACAGGATTAGTACACAGTCCGCCCACTTTTAACACCTGCACCTCGTGTCCATGCCCGCGAAAATTTTTAAATAAAAGGTGAGACAAATTGCATAGACTCTCACACACTGATCTCTATCTGAACTTGCTCTTGTCCAGATACTGCATTGTGCATTCGTCCATCTGTTTCCATGGATCTCCCCCGATTTTACGGACACAGGAACCAGCTTTCTTCTGCCGTGCCGGCCAAGCGAAAGGCGGAAGCTGTTTCCCAGCCAAAACCTAAGCGAAAAACAAAGCAGAATAAAGAAAATGTTCCGAAGGCTCCAAAGGTTAAGACCCCTGGGTCTTATTTTGTAAAGAAGAAGATCGGCGCACTTAGCACTGTGCAAGTCAAGTGGAATCCCGATTCTCTCCTTGCACCACCCCGCTCACCTGCTCCACAACCCATCCTCGATGCTTCTGCTCTCCTGACAACCCCCGGCTCACCTGTCAACCCCCTGCCGGCTTGCTCCACAACCCATCCTCGACGCTGCTGCTCTCCTGTCAACCCCCTGCCGATCTGCTCCACAACCCATCCTCGACGCTGCTGCTCTCCTGTCAACCCCCTGCCGACCTGCTCCACAACCCATCCTCGACGCTGCTGCTCTCCTGTCAACCCCCTGCTGACCTGCTCCACAACCCATCCTCGACGCTGCTGCTCTCCTGTCAACACCCTGCTGACCTGCTCCATAACCCATCCTCGATGCTGATGCTCTCCTGTCAACCCCCTGCTGACCTGCTCCACAACCCATCCTCGACGCTGCTGCTCTCCTATCAACCCCCGGCTCACATGCTCCACAACCCATCCTCGACACTGCTGATCTCCTGGCAACCCCCTGGTCACCTTCTCCACCACCCACCTACGCAGATGTCTACAGCACAGAGCAAAAGGTTGATCTTCTTTTGGAGACCATGTGGAGTATGGATATGCGCATGGAGAAAATGGAAAGTAACATGGAGAAGATGGCAAGTAACATGGAGAAGATGGCAAGGAACATGGAGAAGATGGAAAGGAAGATTGTGGGAATGTATTCTTTCCTGCGAGTTCCTGTCCCTGTATGTCCGACGCAGGAGCAGGAGGGTGGCCAGCATGACGTGACCTTCACGCTTCCCTCACCAAGCACCCCACGCTCACCCCATCCATCAGAATACGTTTGCCTGTATGCCTTTGAGGACAAGGTGACAACCCCGGTATGGCCACAACAGGAGTAAAGCATCCTCCCACACCGCCTACCCTCGCCCACTGCCAGAAGTACACCAGCACCCAGGCTTCCAACGATGCCGGACATCATCTTGACCGACCTGACCCAGCACGACCGGGAGAAATACAGGACTGGATGTGCTGGTGTAGCCCAGAAATTTGCCCTGGCAATATTTAAACACCACGTCAGTTTTGAGATGTACAGCGGTTGGACCCACAGTGTAAAATTATGAAGGAAATAAAAGAAAGAGGGCTCTGCCAGCAAATTTAAGAAATAACATTTTGAATGAATTGGAGCGTTATTTCTGTGTTACCCCTACCCTTATGAGAGCTGTGAGACACACTATAAATGGCCTGTTGAGGCATACAAGAGCTCGTGCTTGGAGTGGCACCCCTCTTGCTAACGACTTTTCCCAAACTCTACAGTAGTGCAAAAGTTTTTCATCCCCAAAATAAAAAAAATTAGCATTGTTTTATTGTTTAATGTGTTTAATCATTTTCTGTTTGTTTTTTTATGGTTTTGAAATATTGATATTGTGTAATCATTTATTTCTGGCAATCAGTATGTTACCGTATAGAAATTCGTTTGTGCAAAAAAAAAAAAAACTATAACAAATAAAAGGTGTTTTTTCATGTGTTTTTTTTAATCAAACTAACCATGTCTGTTTATTTACAGTACAGTATACAGGATTTTCAGCAGCTGCAGTGAAAAAAGGAAGGGGGGGGGGTGTGTGTGTAAGATTACAGTACTGTGTTTACTGTAAGTACAAACAAGCCCGTATCTTACACAAACCCCCCTCTCCCACCCTCTCTCAGTGTTCCAGTACAGTAACTGTATAGAAATCCTGTTGGGGGGAAAAAATGTGTTTGTTTTTTTTACAAATCTTTTGAAATGTTGTTATTGTTTAATCATTTTTAACAGTAATTACCAGTACTTGTTTCTTTCTACTGTATTTTCAGAGCTGCAGCCCCCTCTCTCCTCCCCCCCATCTCACAATGCCATAACGAAGAGGAAGACCACAGCAACTGTTTTTTTGTATTACTGTATGCATTAGAAAATAAAAGTATTTTACTGTATGACCGACCCCCTATTGCAAACCTGAAATTCTTATGAACAGTTCAACCAAGCATCGCACTTCACATACAGTACAGTACATTACGGAAAGAAAGGGCATTTCTCGGTTATTAAAAAATAATTAAAAAAAAATAATTAATACATACAGTATGGAATAAAAGATATACATTTTTATTTTTGGTGTTTATAAGAAAAGTTGCGCAATGCAACGTACTGTAAAACAGTAGTGGTGATGACAGTACTGTACAATGTAAAAAAAGAATTTAATATTAAAACAGCAGCATACAGTACTGTACAGTATAAGGTTTTCTATAAAGCTCACAATTGTTCTATAGATAGATAAAAATGGCACTGTCACTAAATGCTAGCCCACTTGGCAAACAATGCGAAAGCAACTTTTAAAATAAGCGATGTTAGAGGTCCATCCAAATCCCTTCTTTTGTCTTTTTGCATTGAAAAAAAAACCGTGTACAAGCTCCAGGAGGTCTGGAAAAATGCCTCATACGCAATGATATGATAATAGGAGTTGACACCGGAAAATAGGGATTAAAGGGCTGCAGTTTCAGAATAATAGCAGATTGATGGGGGTAAAAGGGGGGAACACAGTGGGGACAATTGGTTGTGATATGTAATCACTAAGTCCCCCTAGCCCCGGCTATCAAGCCGCTCCATAGCACAAAAAATAGGCACTCACCAGCAAAAAAAGGAGAAACAGGTGCGCAAATCACATCAGGACATGAAAGCAAAGTAAAAAACACAAAATAGTGCAATATTGTCAACCCCAACAGATATTTTTAAGTGTTGAAGCTTCTATAAAATTTGCACTCACGTGTTTAACGTGAAATGAAAGCGTTGTGGTTATTAGAAGTCACCAACTTATGTCTCCGGACAGGTCAGACAAAAGTTTCCACTGTAAAGTCTTCCTCAGGGGCTAATCTCAGTGATTAGCCCCTGAGGTAGACTTTACAGTGGAAACGCGCATTGGGTGAATCTTGGATTACTAAGGAGCCCTTGTTGATGACATCCAGAGTGGAAGACAACTCTAGCCAGCCTAGTACCTGCTGTGACGGCCGTGGAGTGGATGCTGTTGCTGCAATACTTTTGTCTGACCAAATGACCCAGGGTGGTCTGAATGTTTACAAGCAAAGGCCCTTATGTAAGTGGAATACTTTGTGTTTTTAATATTAAAAACAGTACTATACTATTTTGCTTTCCCCTCTTTTTGTATATGGATTTCCCCCCCCCCCCCCCTCTATATGGATCTGGAGTACCTGTCCGGAGACATAAGTTGGTGACTTCTAATAACCACAACGCTTTCATTTCACGTTAAACACGTGAGTGCAAATTTTATAGAAGCTTCAACACTTAAAAATATCTGTTGGGGTTGACAATATTGCACAATTTTGTGTTTTTTACTTTCCTTTCATGTCCTGATGTGATTTGCGCACCTGTTTCTCCTTTGTTTGCTGATTGAATCCGGTTTGAATTCTATGTCGGGAGCTGCACTCATTAAGGACAGTATATCATTTGTGTCATTCGGTTTATTAGTGATATTATTTGCGCTTGATCTTTTTCTTCACTACTCACCAGCAAAAAGAGGTTAAAAAGTCAGCTTTTATGAATTACATAAAAAACAGAAAAACAAACAGTACTAACTACTCTCCCACGCGTTTCACGCCCACTGTGGCGCTTTCTCAAGGAGTGACGAGGTGGGGGAGGTCCTGGGTATTTAAAACTCTCCCCGTCATACAAGACACTGTTGTAAATAATTAATTAATTTTGTCTTGCAGAAAGAACAGAAGAATAAAGAAAGAAAAGAAAAAAGACAGAACATCTCGTGATGAGTACAGATGATCAATAAGAAAAACAACACATGAATGAAAGAAAATTCTAAAGAAAATAAAATGAAATAAATATAATGCATTGCACTAAATGCGTCCGTGATATGTATAAAGCGGCTAGCCAAGTGAATGACTAAGCTCACCTGATAGAAGTTAATTGAATATAAAAGCAAGCAAGACATATCACATTACTAATCTAACATAATAGTATACCTAAAATACATCATTCCTCATAGACAAATGTGAAATATAATAGATCTAAAATAAAGATCATTAATGATGTACTAAAGATGGACAATCTTAAATGCAATGACATATAATATCAATCTTATCATAGAAAAAATATTTAAAGCAAAACATTACATATTTAACTAATGTGAAAAAACAGAATAAATAGAGGGGGAAAAAAGGAATCATCAAAAGAGGCAACAACACATAAAAAATGACTATATCTGGAATCTATAAAGGACACTGGATGGGAATAACAGATAGTGAACAAATTGGGACACAGTACCATGGTAGAAAACATTGAATGGGAAAACTAATAATCATTTAATCTTAGTATTATCATAATATTTATAGAATAAATCCTACAAACTACATATCAAAAGTTATAAAGAAGATCATCCTAATCATAACATTAATAATAAATATAAATGTAATTAAGAAATATGCATAAGAATACTATATGATTATTAGCCTAATGTAAATTGAATAAAATAATGAAAAAATGAAATAAAAATAAAGAACCAATATTTAATAAAAAACTACTAAATAATTCATAAGAAACTTATACGAAACTTTTTAAATTCCAATCAATGTTTAACCCATTAGGTACTAAAGTGTTAAGTGTAAAAATCCAAAAAGCCTCACGTCTGTGAAGCAAATTGCTTCTATCTCCCCCCTAAAGTGTGGCTTCACAGATTCCAGTGCAACACATTTGAAGTTAGTCAAACTTCCATTCTGACAAGTATCAAAATGTTTTGATACTGGGTGTAACTGATCTTTTTTGATGATCAATCTCATATGCTCAAGTATGCGTTGCTTCAAAGGTCTCGTGGTCAAGCCAACATACCGTTTTTTGCAACCACACATGAGCATATAGATAACATGATCTGTATTGCATGACAGAATGTTAAACACCCTAATACCATCTGACCCTGAAAAAGTCTTAGTCTTTAAGAGATATCTACACATTTTGCAAAGATGACAAGGATAGCAACCAGTAAGATTAGGGAAAAATCCCTTACTCGGTTTCAGAGTCAATTTAGGCACACTGGGTGATAATAAATTACCCATTGTTTCAGATCTTTGAAAAACAATTCTTGGATCATCAGTCACCATATCTTTTAAAAGGGGTTCAGTGGCCAAAATGTGCCAAGTTCATACAGACATATACAGGAAACCCAATGCTCGTAATACATTATTACATGCCACTAGTTGCCATGATAAAAATCTGTTTAAAGGTATACCTCTTGGCCAATTTCTGCGTATTCGTAGAAATTGCTCAAGCATTGAGGATTTCGAAACTAGATCACTTGAGATGATAAAGAGATTTGAGGCTATACCAGTGGTTCCCAAACTTTTTCGGTACAAGGCTCCCCAAGGCGATCAGGATTTTTCCACGGCGCCCAAAGTGAAAACAAAGTTGTATATACATACCTAACAGTTGGAGTGCACAGTTGGTACTGTATGTCTCTCACACAGACTCTCTCTCGCGCTCTCTCTCTCACACTCTCTCTCATACTCTCTCTCTCACACTCTCTCTCACACACTCTCTCTCTCACACTCTCTCTCTCACACTCTCTCTCTCGCTCAAACTCTCTCTCGCTCATTTACTCTCTCTCTCACACTCTGTCTCTCTCTCATACACTCTGTCTCTATCACACTCTCTGTCTCTCTCTCACACACTCTCTGTCTCACACACTCTCTGTCTCTCTCTCACACCCTCTCTGTCTCTCTCTCACACTCACTGTCTCTCTCTCACACACACTCTGTCTCTCTCTCACACACTCTCTGTCTCTCTCTCACACACTCTCTGTCTCTCTCTCTCACACTCTCTCTGTCTCTCTCACACTCTCTCTGTCTCTCTCTCTCACTCGCTCTGTCTCTCTGTCACAGTCTCTCTGTCTCTCTGTCACAGTCTCTCTGTCTCTCACACTCTCTCTCTCTGTCTCTCTCTCTCGCACTGTCTCTGTCTCTCTCTCTCACACTCTCTCTGTCTCTCTCACACTCTCTCTGTCTCTCTCTCTCACACTCTCTGTCTCTCTCACACACACACTCAGACACTCACATACACACAGGGGAAATCAGAACAGGGGTGGTGAATCGGAGCAGGGGGGGAAATCGGAGCAGGGGGGCAAGGGGAAAGCAAGAAAGGCATGGAGCAGTACTCACCTCGTGCTCCATGCAGGAAGAGGCGGGCCTCGCTTTGCAAGCTCATATAGAGCTTGCTGCGGGCCCCAAAAAAATCCTGGCAGCGTGCCAACATGCTGCCTGGCGCATCACGAGCGCGCTAAATCCTGTCAGCCCGCAGTGACGGGGCGACGGGATTTATTGAGGTGCACGGCCGCACAGGGGCCCCGGGCCCCCTGAATACAGGGCCCGGGACGCCATTAGCCCTGCCGCCAACAGAAATCGCGGGGCCCGGGACAAACATTTTAAGCAGGCCCCCCCCGTGTCAGCGGTATTGCCCGCCATCCCCCCATTTCACACCTCACGAGCCCCCATCCCATGTATTTCTCTCCTTTCCATCTCACCCTCCAGCCTCGCATGTATTTCTCTCCCCTTCTTCTCACTCTTACTCCGTTTTCCTCACTCCCACCCTCTCTCCTCTCCTTCCGTCAATTACCCCACGCTCACTCATTCCGTCTCCCCCCCCACAAGATATATACCAAAAAACTTCCCACCCCCAAATACATACAAAAAAATCCCCACCCCCCAAATATATACAACCTCCCCCCCAAATGCATACCAAAAAACCACCTAATTTTTATATATATGCACACACACTATACTGCTGCGACACACTTTATTCGAGCAAATACCCAGTATGTACCTGGCAGATACCTGGAATGCGCCGCTCCTCACCTCTGACAAGCCCCGTTGCGTTTGCCTTCCCAGCCATGGTTCATGCCTGGCTGACGGGCGGCTGATCTGTTAAATGATAATGATTAGGATTTAATAGGCTGCAATGCTTCGCGTGTCTACCAGATGGCATAAATTCATGAATTGTAATGCAGTATATATATATATACTGTGCAGTATTGCAGCCTGCGGGAATAAAATGCTTCAATCCCTGCCTGGAAAATAACGCAATGCACTCGGGCAGAAAACAGTCACAAACCTCAATACACCCGAGTATACCCGAATTCGTGGGACTAGCCGAGCTCGAATAAAGTGTGTCGCCAGTGTATATACAGTGTTCGACAATCCTATACATTTACACGCCCGAGGCGTGTGGATTTACCCCCTGGGCGAGTAAATATTGGCCCAAGCAGCACACGTGTTTGTTTTTGAAGTGAAACTTCTTTCGTGGCACCTAGTCCTGGTAGAACAAAACGGGATAGATGGGGGCGAAATGTGAAACGGAAGTGACGTCACGTAATGGACGCCACTCCGCTCACACGTCCCCTGTCACATACAGCGGCGGCGATAGCCGCTGGCGCCGCTCCTAATCGCCGCCGCACCCCCACACACACCCCCACACACACCCCCACACACACCCCCCACCCCCACCTGGCTGCTGACATATGCGGTGGCGATAGCCGCCGCCACTCCTAACGGCCCGCGTAACTGTTCCATGACCGCTGCCGTGCCGCGCATGCGCAGTTGTGATGGCGCCGCTGACGGACG
>NW_027454004.1:92500-105000 GCF_040206685.1 Ascaphus truei
ACGGAGGTAGGGGAAGGGAGATAACTCACAGTCTTGACTCGCCGGGCTCCGGTCTGCGATGACGTCACTTGGACTGTGAACAGGAAGAGGAAGTCAGCGTGCTCCAGCCAAAGGTAAGTAATACAAAAATAGAAAGTTGCGGGGCGGTTCACTGCTGCCGCCGGGGTATGAATGTAAACACGCAAAGTGCAATAAAAAAGGTATTTATTTGTGCATATTACACAGCAGCGCACTCTGTGTAATATGCACAAATAAATACCTTTTTTATTGCACTTTGTGTGTTTACATTCATACCCCGGCGGCAGCAGTGAACCGCCCCGCAACTTTCTATTTTCGCATACAGTAAAGTACTGTATTGATGCACATAAGTACAGTAGTACTAGTACAGTAATGTACTGTAAAATACATACAGTACTACTGTATTGTTTTAAAAATAAATTTTGTTTTTGACATACGGCAGCTTGAAGTGCAGCTAAAAACTTAAGACTATCATGTACATTATACTGTAGTACAGTGTAATACAGTGTAGTACATTACTGTATACTGTACCTTCTTATAAGCTTTGCCAAACGGGTGGTGATGACTCACTGTGACTCCTCAAGTCTGCATTATAGTTGACAGGTGTCAGCTGGCCTGCTACACTTGTAGCTGACAGCTGATGATGCTGGAAAACATTTTGGTACTGGTTCTGGTACATGAACGCGAAATCATGCTCAGGCTGGAAAATTTCCAGGTATTCTGGCAGGGACAGGTACAAAGGATTGCCATTCACAAGGTTATCACTGACGGTCGGACCGGACATCGGTGCTGGTGGTGCTGTTGCTGGCACATTGCTGGATTGGGATTGACGAATCTTGTATGGGTTAAAACCCACTTTTCTTCTTTTGAGATTGCCACGATCAAACATACTGTGAAATTCTGGCATGACACCCCAATACCCCAAATCTCTCCAGCAGGAGGGGCAATACGAAAAAAACACTGATCGTTACTTAAGGTTTTTCTTATCGCACGCTTCCACCCATGAACGTCAGGTGAAAACTTGTAAAAATCGTATCGTATCGTAGTTCGATATTAAATATTCATATATTTAAGATACAGTCGCCATCTTTTCTGCTGCAGCATTAATCGCTGAATATATTAAAAACGCAAAACTACTGTCAGGTTTTTTATACGTCTGTGGTGTAGCCATAATGTCCACTCAGCAATTGTGCGGGGAAAGACTGTTAAAAAAAAGGCACACATTGAGTATTTTAATGCTTTTTATTAAGAACGCCTAATTTGATAACGTCTTCGAAAAAACAAGGTCAATTCACAATGGGCCACTGTAAGTATGTACACCAGTATCTGTTTTAAACACCTGCACCCTTACAAAGTAGCAAAGCAATGTTGCAAATACACATTCCAATTCAATCCAATTCATTAATTGCATACATTTCTGCCACCTGGCGGATACGCAAAGAATAGCACCCAAATTATAATTAATTAACTCTGCCACATGGCGGATACGAGAAGAATTGCATCCAAAGAAACAATAAACCATTTAATTAAACAGATCTACCGCGTCCGGTTGCCCGGTGCCGGATTGCGCGAACGCGGCATGAATAGTGATAAAATGAGAAAATACCGATTGGAATACAGCGGTCAACACGAAAACTGATTCGAGGCGCGTTCGAATAACGGCCGCTGCATCAGTACACCCCAGAAGAGAGAATAATGAATAGACATACACAGATGAGTCAGTTTAAAAAAGCACCAATGTCTATATCGACATTTAGTCCCTTGGGCACTAATGTTTGTAATCTGTGAATCCAGAATGATTCTCTTCTGGCTAGTTGGATCAAACGGTTGACCCCTCTCCAATCGATGGGTACTTTCTCCATACCTATATATTTTAGGGTCAGATTCATGATGGAGTAAGAAATGTTTTGACACGGAGAGTGTTGATAGACCCTTCCTAATATTACCCAGATATTCTAAGATTCTAATTCTTAAAGGTCGGCATATTCTTTGCTTATGTCACCATTTTAATCCTGCGTTTTACCACTGTGTGAATGCATTGACTGTGTCTCTCTGAGCACCTGTGCTGATCTCAGGGGTATAGTGGTTCTATTAACCAACCCATTTGGGGGCTATTTATTTGTCCTTACATGTGCGCTCCCCTTATATCTCTTTATCTTTTGCCTTTGTTTGGGGGTCCCGGAAAGACCTTTGGGGTTGAGCAGCAGACACTGGGCTCCAAAGTAGTGCGCTGATATCAGGGTGCGCGCAGGAGTCCTGTACCACGGTAGTATCAAAACCGTTTATTTTCTTATTTCTATTAGTTAGAGAGAGCGTCGTAGTCATTTCCGTCACTATCATCTAATGCATGTGTCTCCAGTATGCCCGGTGTGGAGTAATGAAGTATTCATGATCATCCACCGTCCTGCTCCTCCAGCTGATAGGGCTCACATGCGGGTAAGCTGTTTGTACAATCTCAGTTACCCCCAACAGTGTCTCTTCAAAGGGTCAGTATCAGAAAAGTAGTGGTTGAATCTATGAGGCAGCGGCTCCTTAAAAAATGAAACTCACCAGCAAGTGGAAACTCTCCTCCCATGCGTTTCACGCCCCTTTTGGCGCATTTTCACTCCTTCAAAAAGTGATATAGGTCTTTATGGGTATCAGTGCCTGTGCCTGTGTATGTGCAGGTGTGTCAATGGCTGTGCATTTGGTGTTCATCAATGTGCCTATACATGTACAGTGTATCAGTGTATTTTAATGTATGTATGTATATATATGTATTTATTTCTATAGCGCCATCCAGGTACATAGCCCTTTACAATACATGTGACATAATATTATAACACATAGTGGAAATAAGCGCTTCAGACATGAAACAATAAGAAAACGAGTCCCTGCCCTGCAGAGCTTACAATCTAAGTGGTAATTAGGGAGAACTTACAGAGACAGTTAAGAAAGTGTTCTGGTAAGTGCATCTGCAAGGGGCCAAGGTCCGTGCAAATGAGATATATAGTATCAGCCACGGAGCTACCCAAATGTTTCATTAAAGTTCTCTGTTTTAAGAAAGTTCATAAAGGTGGATAGTGTCACGCTGTGCTCACCACAAACAAGACGAGACCTCTGTACTGAGATGGGAATAGTAACAAACACCAGTCACAGGCACAGGGCCACGTCCGGAGTGTAGGATTGTCTTGGTTGCCGGATCAGGGATAGAGAGGATAGAGTAGTCGTGATACTTGTCGAGTTCAACGTAGGAGAGATCCGGAGCGTAAAGGGTACTTTGCTAAGGTCAGGATAGGAGAGGAGCGAAGAGTCAGAGGATAGCCAAGATCAGGAGCCAGAGGTCAGAGTAGTCAGACAAGCCGGTTCGGTGCACAAGGGGTAAATCTAGAATAAGCAGCAGGACAGGAACAAGGCAGGAACAGCAAGGGTAAACACAGAGTAACATAAATCTATGCTCAGCCAATGTACCTGTGACATTGGTGAGCATATATAGGCAGGATCAGCCAACCCCAAAGGGGGTGGAGCGGGGATGCAGCCCCCGCAGCGGCCGTGATAGGTCAAAGGCCGTGTGTATAGTGCCCGTGACGGCGACGTCGCCCAAAAACAAATACATTGCCGCTGCCACCGCGTGCGCTTATAATAAGCGCGATGGCGACAATGCGACAGAGCGACGTCACGTTGCGAACTTTGGAAGCTGGAAATATTTAATTTTTCAAGGGCTGTCGCCTCATGTGACAGCCCCTGAACAAATCAAATGCTAGTACGCCCGCGCCGCCGCCGCCGCAAAGCAAAATATAACTTTCGCTAGGGGCGATGGGTGACGTCACCCGTCCCGTCGCCCGGCACTATACGCGCAGTCTAAGGCTTCCAAGAAGAGGTGTAGCTGTTGTGCAGCTAATTAAATGCTTCTATGAGCAGGTGCAGCTGTTTGGCAGCTAGTGGATCTTGACACGGAGCTTGGGGGTGTGGCGCACGTGTCATGCGTGAGCGCTGCACGCAATTAGTGCGTGGCACTATCCGGGGCGGAGTCTGAGTCCGCGGCGTCGGTTGACGCCATTTTGGTGCGAATGCGTGCTGCGCACGTCTGGTAAGGAATGTGGTCCATAGGCACCCCGCGCGTGCGGGGTGGTGCTCGAGAGGATGCGTGGAGCGGCTGTACTTCGGTAATCCTTACAGATAGAGAGGCTGCTTGTCGGGTATTGAGGGGAAGGGCTTTCCGGAGGTGTGGGGTAGTCAGTGAGAAAGGTTTAAGGCGGGAGAGGGCTTTAGATACAAAAGGGTTGAGAGAAGACATCCTTTAGCAGAACTTCATGAATTTGTGTAGTGGTTAAAGAGCATCAGATGTTGGCATTAGGGATCAGAACTATAAGAGGTGAAGGGCATTATTAATATGTGCCCATAATCCACAAGGCCACCCAGCATTTGTTATGCAGCATTTGGTGTTTATAAGCACCTATATGCACCTCATTTTACAGTCTATTAAAGATCTTTACTTGATTTTTACTGCTCTAAATTCCCAATTGTCTGCCAGTCTGTTTGTCAACTGCTCATTTATTTAAGTTTTCAGCAATTTGAAATAGTTTATCTATTACACTTGTGGTGTGTAGTTAAGGTAACATACATTTGTGCACAATATTGAGTGTAAAACCCTAGAGACTCTCTCATTTGGCAATAACCTTGTTCTGTGCTTGAGAATACGTTCTGAATCTTCCCATGGCATACACTGGGTTATTTATAGCTGTTGGCTTCAGGCAGGGATCAATGTGTCATTAAAAGGCTTTGGCATGATAAAGCATCCGAAATACAAAGTGAAGGGTGATGCTAAAAATGACCTGCACAGAAATATGCGTTTGAGTTGAATATACTTGATTAGGTAGCTATAATTTGCTGAAAAGCGGAATGTCATGTGGATTTATTGAAGCGAGCATTTCAGAGTGTGAATGGTCAAAATCACTAATAATATCAAGGAGTGTGACTCATTGCACAAAGGGCTTTAGATGATTGATTAATAGGAAGAAAATGCTAAATATTGATTGCTTACGTCAAGAAGAAACATTTTTTTATATTTTTGACTACAGGCAACAACTTGCGAAATGTGTTGTCCTATGCATGATAAATGTTTGTGTGTGTATATATATGTGTGTATGTATAAAACAAATATATAATCGCCACACTTCTCCATGTAAGGAGCATGCAGCTGGCGAAGAGATTGGCCATACAAATGTGAGAAACAGAAAGTGAATCCCTGCGCTTCTCCTTTTGGGATAGCAATAAATGGGGAATATATATATGGTGTTAAAATCTATAAGATAAATGAGACTTTTGGTTTACATCCTTTGATCAAATAATGCCAAGCCTGCTAACCACGTCAAGGTAAGTCTCTATACCATATATATATATGCACTAGGTTATATAAGCATTTGCTTGGATATTTTAACCCCTTTTGGGTTTATTTCACATAACATTAGTATGCATTTAGCTTAGGGACCTGCTATAGAGACTTACCTTGACGTGGTTAGCAGGCTTGGCAGTATTTGATCAAAGGATGTAATCCAAAAGTCTCCTATAACTTGTAGATTTTTACATATATATAGATATATATATATATATATATATATATATATATATATATATATATATATAGATATATATTCCCCATTTATTGCTATCCCAAAGGGAGAAGCGCAGGGATTCACTTTCTGTTTTTCACATTGTATATCTCTCCCATATTACTTCCGACCTCCTGAGCTCTCTCTCTTCTGACTTCCTATTCATTTCTGTATAAACCTTACAAATATTACAGATACATTCATTATCTGTTTATAATATGGCCAGAGGGGGAAGAAAATCTAAACCCACAGCCAGATGTAGTTACCTCCATAACTCCAGCTTCCATCCCACTCATAAAAAACGAGCCATCATACACCGCCAGGTGTAAGATATCACCACAAATGCTCTGACACTAAAGACAGAAATAGACACCTCACAACCCTGACTGAGTCATTCATATAGAGGGGATACACGCCAGACTATTGCCAAAACAACCAGTAGCTAGTAGGTTGGCCTCCCGATATTTATATGGATACTACTCAAAGTGGAGTAATCGGAGATAATGCTGCTAGGATATGTAGAGCTAGACCTGGGCTACAATGCCATAGTTTAACTATCTCCTAGATTAGTTATCTCTCTCCACTCCTCCCGGAAGAAACTGAGTATTCAGCAAAACGTATATCGGGTCGTGTACGTCATGTGTGATGTCACAAGCCACGAGGCAGAGGCAGTCATGGTGAGAGGGGGAGAAAATTACCATCCTGTGTCTGGGGTCTGATATTTAAACTATTGCAGATATCCTTGCAGTACTATCTCCGATTCCTCCACTTTGGGTATCCATGTAAATATCACGAGGCCAACCTACTAGCTGTATTACCAGGGAGGTATCTCTCCTCCGGCAAGTTGCTACTTTATGCAACACTGCCAAATATATTTCTCCCTTTTACCTATATTACTATATTTCACCACTGTGTGCTATTATAACAGTACTGGTTAATTACTAATTACTAAAAAGTCTTTAAGCTCATTACCAGACTTGGTTTAGAGGGAATATAAATATGCTATCTATCATTGTTCTGCTGTCTCCAAGCTTTTAAAAGTAACAACAGCTACTACCATCAAGGCTGCTCATATTTTAGTTTGTTTATAGTTACTTTATATAAACCACATTCAGTTGTTGGTCACGGTCACACCTTGTGTTCGTGTATATGTTTTAGTAATCTGCACTTGGTAACAGAGTATTGTGAGAACAGCTGTATGTCTCCATTATTTAAATCACCCGCATTAAAAGTACATTTTTATTATTATTCTATCATTAGGTTTGTTCTATCATAGGATCTCTTCCTGGGCTTTACCCTCCAAGTTCTTCTCATTATATGTCTATATAGATCCCAAGCAGCACCTGTTTGTTGATTGCATCTGGTGAGCAATATCCCCCAAGGGATTAACTGGACTTCTATCTGTTCCATATATGGCTCAATGCAGCAAATGTGACCAAGTATGTTACATTGGTTTATCCAGCCACAAACTTCAACCCAGAATGAACATACACAGACACACAATAACACACCATGAAGAAGGAAGATCTTGCACAGACACACAATAACACACCATGAAGAAGGAAGATATTGCACAGACACACAATAACACACCATGAATAAGGAAGATATTGCACAGACACACAATAACACACCATGAAGAAGGAAGATCTTGCACAGACACACAATAACACACCATGAATAAGGAAGATATTGCACAGACACACAATAACACACCATGAAGAAGAAGATATTGCACAGACACACAATAACACACCATGAATAAGGAAGATATTGCACAGACACACAATAACAAACCATGAAGATGGAACATCTCGTGGCCGGGCCCCTGCTCTCCTCAGCTGAAGGCCTCTATCTCTCTGTCCCACGCCGAGCTTCCAATGCTGCTGCGCGATGGGCCTATCTGAAGTTAGTGCGCCGGAAGTAAGCGTGGCCCATCTTCCGGCCGTGCGCGCTGACGGAAGCTCGGCGTGGGACAGAGGGATAGAGGCCTGCAGCTGAGGAAGAGTCGGGGGCCCGACTGTGACAGGACCGGCAGCCGGGCCTGGCCAGGGGTCGGGCCCAACTTGCAGCGCTGGCCCGCCGTGCCCCCACAGTCACTGGATCCGGCCAGACCCTCCATACGGTAAGGCTAAGGTCCCAGTACCTCCGCTGCACGCACGCCCGCGAGTCTGGTGGCGCGTGCAGCCGATTCCCCGGTCTGCAGTGAGCTGCAGGAAGAAAGACATGGGGGGGGGGGCGTGGCGGAGGAGTGACAGGGGCACGGCCATGACATCACCCGGCAGGTTCGCCTTCATTGGCTGAACCGCCGGGGGCGTGGGCTAGCGCTCCGTCGCGAGACCTGCTCTCAATTCTATTGAGAGCAGGAGAAACTTTCGCCACAGCGCTGCGGCCCCCCCTCGCAGCGGGCCCGGCGCCATTGAGGGGAGGGCTCACGTCCCTGCAGCGTCCGCCACAGCGGGCGCTGCAGTAGCCAGCAGGGACTCAGCCTAAGTCTGTTTTTTTTTTTATGTATTGGGGTTTGGGGGTCATTTTCTATATGTATTGGGGGTTGGGGTCTTATTTATATGTTTTGGGGGAGGGGTCTTTTTTATGTATGTATTGGGGGTGGGGGTATTTCTAATATGCATTGGGGGTGGGATGTGTATTTTTTAATATGCAGTGGGGTGTATTATTTATATGCATTGGAGGCTGGGGGTGTATTTTTTAATATGTGTGGGGGTGGGTGTTTTTTTATTATGTATTGGGGGTGGGGTTATATGTATTTAGGGGGATCAGGTTTTTTGGTATGTATTTTGTGGGGGGGGATTGAGTGAGAGTGGGGTAACTGACGGAAGGTGGGGGCGAGTGAGAGGAGAGAGGGGGTGAGTGAGAAAAAGAGGGAGTAAGAGTGAGACGCAGGGGAGATAAATACATGGGAAGAGGGTGGGAAATAGAGGGGGCTCGTGAGGTGTGAAATGGGGGAGGGTGTCGCAATACCGCCGACAAGGGGTGCCCGGACTTAACTCTTGTCCTGGGCCCCGGGAAATTTACACTCTACCCAAGGTTGTTTCATCTTTGCCCCTTTCACCTCTGCTGCCCTCTCCTGTCTTAACCCTCTCTCACTGATCTCTCCCTACCTGTGGATCGCTCTTCCACTTACTATTCCCCGAGCACCTTCACTATCCTCATTCAGAGCCCAGCTGAAAATCCACCTCTTAAAGCTGCAGTTCAGTGTTTTTTTTAATTTTATTTATTTTTTACTTCAATAGTTTCATGTGGGCAATCTCTACTTACCTAAAGAACTGTAGAGCTGCAGGTCAATTCGTTCTCCATGTATTGATCGGCGAAATTTGGTGACATAATTAGTGAAGGGATCTGTTTTTAATCTGCTTCTGTCCGTCAGTGGAAGCTCATGAATATTCATGAGTCTCCCAGTGACGTGTGCTCGCTCCCGATCTGCTGCTGTGTGGTGTCCCCTTCTGCCTCAATCCCTGTGGCTGCCTCCCCGCCCGTGCGGGAGATGGAGGAGGGTTGCGCTGTCCCCGGAGGGGGAAGGGAAAGGGGGGAGCGGGTGATGTGTCCCCCTTCTGCCCCGATCACGGTGGCTGCCTCCCTGCCCGTGCGGGAGATGGAGGGGGGTTGCGCGGCCGCCGGGAGGGGGGGGGGTTGCAGCAAGGTGTGTGTGATATATATATAGTGTGTGTGTGATATATATATATATATATAGTGTGTGTGTGAGATATATTAAGTGTGTGTGTGTGTGTGTGTGTTATATATAGTGTGTGTGTGTGTGTGTGTGATATATATAGTGTGTGTGTGTGTGTGTGTGATATATATATAGTGTGTGTGTGATATATATATAGTGTGTGTGATATATAGTGAGTGTGTGTGTGTGTGTGTGTGTGTGTGTGTGTGTGTGTGTGTGTGTGTGTGTGTGTGTGTGTGTGTGTGTGTGTGTGTGTGTGTGTGTGTGTGTGTGTGTGTGTGTGTGTGTGTGTGTGTGATATATATATAGTGTGTGTGTGTGTGTGTGTGTGTGTGTGTGTGTGTGTGTGTGTGTGTGTGTGTGTGTGTGTGTGTGTGTGTGTGTGTGTGTGTGTGTGTGTGTGTGTGTGTGTGTGTGTGTGTGTGTGTGTGTGATATATATAGTGTGTGTAATATATAGTGTGTGTGTGTGTGTGTGTGTGTGTGTGTGTGTGTGTGTGTGTGTGTGTGTGTGTGTGTGTGTGTGTGTGTGTGTGTGTGTGTGTGTGTGTGTGTGTGTGTGTGTGTGTGTGACATATATAGTGTGTGTGTGGGTGTGTGTGAGATATATAGTGTATGTGTGTGTGTGTGATATATATATAGTGTGTGTGTGATATATATATATATATCTATATATATAGATATATATATATAGATATATATATATATATATATAGTGTGTGTGTGTGTTATATGTGTGTGTGTGTGAGTGTGTATGTATGTATGTATGTATATATATATATATATATATATTGTGACATAGTCCAAAGATGTTAGGCAGCTTTCTGCCCCATTTTAGAGCAGAAAGTGCAGGAATAGCTAAAAATGATCCGTTCCACAGCTTCCCATTAACTCAGGCAGCTGGATGGAAAATCCAGACCACAGATTACAATGGCTCTAGTTCTCCCTCACCTGCTCTTCTAATCACATGCACAGGTATTTAGAGCAGAGAGGTTTTGCATTTGACTCTCTCTCCTTAGAGCCTGGAGGCTGGGGGTATCGCTGCTCCCCTGTTTCCAGTTTCGGGGTTGACGGCCCCTCCAAGTATCACAGTACCAGAGGATTTGCCTGGACACGGGACCGAGTTCCCACCACGAACAGATAAGACCAAACAAATGTTTACTGCTGTTGCTAAAAGACTGTGCTGTATCTAAGTGACCCTAAATGAGAGAGCATTGTTTTAAGCTGGGGAACCAGGTTAGTTGGCCAGCAGCTGTTAGAGAGACTGATTCTATGTGTAGTTAGATCCCTGAAAGGGATAGGATTTTGTTTATATAATTTGGTTTCTTTTTACTTGAAATAACAGTGTGGGAAATACTGTAACAATGAAATGAGTGAACTGCTGAATGAAAGTATCTGAGTACCTCTAACCTACACATGTTAAAGCTGCAGTACCTTACTTGGATGAAAATAAAGCAGGCAGAAGCCTGAGTTAAGCAGCTTAATACTTTGCATGATCCTGTTTTTGTATTAAATAACCCTAGAAGACTGTGTCGGGAAGAACCCAGACAGACGTCAGCACTACAAAAGAGGGGCGTTTGTCACATATGGAGGAGAATGCGGGCAGACACTAAAAAGTCTGTGGGTTTGCAAATAAATGCGGGGGGTTAAAATGGCCGCCCAGCTGAACTAAAGTACAGATGCTATGAGTGAAGTCTGTCCCGCTGTGTATATCAGTTGTGCTTCTAGCATACACAGAGAATGTGCGAAGTGTGGATGCAATAGCACCCTGAACCCAAACAGAAAACCAAAATGTTTTGCTGAAGAGAAAAAAAAAAATTTGCATCTAGCAAGTGCTGTTTGTAAAGCTTATGCCTTTTGCTGAAGTGAGTGAATTTGCAGCTAGCAAGTGCTGTATGTAAGCTGCTGAAGTAAGTGAAATTGCAGCTAGCAAATTGTCCCTGCCGGGTTTCTAAAATGGCCGACGTGAAATGTTTGTTGTGTAATGTACGTAACCATACAAAACAGTGTCCCTTCAGGCCATACTATGATCACGACCCTGGAGGAGAGCCGTACCCACAGATGAATTTAGTATGCTGGGCCTGTCGTGAAGTAGGTCACATGGAAGATGTGTGCCCCAAAATTTTCAAAGACAAACAGCTGCAAAAGCAAGCAACGCCCTGTGAGTGCAAGCAAGATGTGGAAGCTGATACCAGTGAGTGTGTTCCCAGTACCACTGATATCTCTGGAGCTAATAAAGCAAAAAGAAAGAAAACTGTTCCTCAAGTCACAGGGGAAGTGACCGAGCCACTTGAACCTGCACTGTCAGGACATGCGTCAGAAAGGCGCCGAGATGAGCAACAGCCCATAGGGCCTGGCGCAATCGTCCCAGGAATGACGACACGCCTAGAGATGACAAAGGCTACTGCTACCATCATAGGCAGAGAGCCAAGCGAATCAAAGAAAACAAGAACGGACTGGAAACTATGCTATGAGATGTCCCAGAAAGATGTGCAAAACTTCATCACAGAGTTGGGGGTTTCTCGGCAAGAGGCTAGCGCGCTTAAAGCAGAGCTGGAACTCTCACGCCATGAGGTCTACGCTCGCAGCACAGAGCTGTGTACATTGAAGAAAACCTATGAGAATACCCTGAGTAATTTAGAGACTGTAAAAAGAGAGAATGTAAGTCTGACACAGAAAAATTCAGACTTGACTGACCAGATCAGTGAAGGTGATGAGAAGCTTCACCAAGCAGAAAAAGTGGAGAAGCAATTGATCCAGGAAAAGTTAGAAATGCAGGAAGCACTGCAGAATACAGAATCAGCGGCGATCCAGGCGACACAAACTGCAGAGCTCCAAAAAATGGAGGCGCTGATGCAAACCCAGAGCAAGCACCAGAAAGAGGTGAAGACCCTGAGGGAGGTCTGGCACGATCAGGTTGAAGAGCTGCAGAAGCAGATGGCTGAGCGCGAGATACAGTGCGCCAAGAGAGAGGAGGTGTCCGTCCGTCAGGTGGTTTGCCTGACACTGCGCTATAAAAGCGAGATGGCCGATATCTACAAGCAGCTGGACCACACGGCAAATGAGGGGGCCCGGCTGCAGCTGGAGCTGGACAAGACCCGGAAGGAGCACCTGCAGCGGCAGGTCAAGAATAGAGAAAATGAAACAGAGTTAAACCTCGCTCTGAAACAGATGACGGACATGGGAGAAGCGGCTAAAGTGGTT
>NW_027454004.1:110000-111927 GCF_040206685.1 Ascaphus truei
GGGGGGGGGGGGGGTGGGGACAGAGTGAGAGAGATGGTGTCTGCAAAGAAGTAAGTGGCTGTCTGCAGTTTCTTTGTGGCTGCAGTTTGTGTGTGAGTGTGTGCTGTTGTGTTGTATATCTGTGTAGAAGTGCTGTGTGTGTATAGAGCTCCAGTGTGTGTCAGTGTCAGCAGCAGTGTTTATGGGTGTAACTAGGGTGACCATTCGTCCCGGTTTTCCCGGGACAGTCCCGTTTTTCCCGGGACAGTCCCGTTTTTTCGTGTGCTGTACCGGTTGCTTGACTGCCCCGGGAATGTCCCGTTTTTTTGTATCGGCGGTGGTGCGCGGGGATGGGGGGGGGGGGCGGTGCGCGGCGGCGGGGAAGAGGATGCAGAGCAGCCCGGCAAGTATTTTTTCTTACTGCCAGGGTTGGGCTTCTGCAGAAACGTGCCGGGCTGCAGGGGATTGGATGGAGAATGCCGGGGGGCGGGGCTTTAGAAGGCCGGGCCGCAGGGGATTGGATGGAGTATCCGGGGGGCGGGGCTTTGCCTCTCCCCGGCACTCTGGCCCTCCCTCTGGCTCCTCGGCAACCCGGCTCTCTCCCTCACACCCCCGGCACCACCCCGGCTCCCCCCTTGCTCCCCCCGGCGCCACGGCTGCCCCCCGGCACCACCCCGTCTGCCCCATGGCACCACCCCGGCTGCCCCCCTCGCTCCCCCCAGCACCACCCGGGCTGCACTCCGGCTCCCCCCTCGCTTCCTCGGCAACCCCGGCTCTCTCCTTCAATCCCCCGGCTCCCCCACTCTCTCCCCCGGCACCGCCCTTCGCTCCCCCGGCAAACCCGGCTCTCTCCCCCCCCCCTCCGGCTCCCCCCTCGCTCCCCCCGGAACCCCCCTCTCTCCCCGGCACCACGGCTGCTCCCCCCGGCACCCCCCTCTATCCCCCGGCACCACAGCTGCCCTCCTCAATCCCCCCCGGCACCACCCCGGGTTCCCCCCTCGCTCCCCCCGGCACCCCGGCTCCCCCCCTCGCTCCCCCGGCAACCCGGCTCTCTCCCTCCCCCCTCAGAGCCGCATCACAGCCTGCCGCCTCCGCCGAACCCGCAGCCGCCGCAGTAGGCATATGGGGGGGCTGAGGGGGAGAGGGAGATGCTGCAGGGGGGAGAGATGGAAGTGGGGGGGGGAGAGGCTGCTTCTGCTGTAAACGCTGCTTGCATGAGAGTGTGTGTGACAGTGTGTGACAGTGTGTGTGTGTGTGACAGTTTGTGTGTGTGTGTGTGTGTGTGGACTGTGTGTGTGTGTGTGTGTGTGTGTGTGTGTGTGTGTGTGTGTGTGTGTGTGTGTGGTGTGTGTGTGTGTGTGTGTGTGTGTGTGTGTGTGTGTGTGTGTGTGTGTGTGTGTGTGTGTGTGTGTGTGTGTGTGTGTGTGTGACAGTGTGTGTGTGACAGTGTGTGTGTGACAGTGTGTGTGTGACAGTGTGTGTGTGAGAGAGTGTGTGAGAGAGTGTGTGTGAGAGAGTGTGTGTGAGAGAGTGTGTGTGAGAGAGTGTGTGTGAGAGAGTGTGTGTGAGAGAGTGTGTGTGAGAGAGTGTGTGTGAGAGAGTGTGTGTGAGGAGTGTGTGTGAGAGAGTGTGTGTGAGAGAGTGTGTGTGTGAGAGTGTGTGTGAGAGTGTGTGTGAGAGAGTGTGTGTGAGAGAGTGTGTGTGAGAGAGTGTGTGTGAGAGAGTGTGTGTGAGAGAGTGTGTGTGAGAGAGTGTGTGTGAGAGAGTGTGTGTGAGAGAGTGTGTGTGAGAGAGTGTGTGTGAGAGAGTGTGTGTGAGAGAGTGTGTGTGAGAGAGTGTGTGTGAGAGAGTGTGTGTGAGAGAGTGTGTGTGAGAGAGTGTGTGTGAGAGAGAGTGTGTGTGAGAGAGAGTGTGTGTGAGAGAGAGTGTGTGTGAGAGAGAGAGAGAG
>NW_027454005.1:0-5000 GCF_040206685.1 Ascaphus truei
TGGGAGTAGGGGGTGGTTACCATGAGCATGTCACTGGGAGTAGGGGGGATTACCATGAGCATGTCACTGGGAGCAGGGGGATTACCATGAGCATGTCACTGGGAGTAGGGGGGATTACCATGAGCATGTCATTGGGAGTAGGGGGGGGGGGGTTTACCATGAGCATGTCATTGGGAGTCAGGGGGGGTTACCATGAGCATTGTCACTGGGAGTAGGGGGGGTTACCATGAGCATGTCAAGGGAGTAGGGGGGGGTTACCAGAGCATGTCATTGGAGTAGGGGGGGTACCATGAGCATGTCATTGGGTGTAGGGGGGGTTACCATGAGCATGTCACTGGGGAGTAGGGGGGGGGGGTTACCATGAGCATGTCATTGGGAGCAGGGGGGGTTACCATGAGCATGTCACTGGGAGTAGGGGGGGGGGTTACCATGAGCAATGTCATTGGGAGCAGGGGGGTTACCATTAGCATGTCACTGGGAGTAGGGGGGATTACCATGAGCATGTCACAGAGAGCAGGGGGGGGGTTACATAAGCATGTCACTGGGAATAGGGGGGGGGGGGTTACCATGAGCATGTCACTGGGAGCAGGGGGATTACCATGAGCATGTCACTGAGAGCAGGGGGGATTACCATGAGCATGTCACTGGGAGTAGGGGGATTACCATGAGCATGTCACTGAGAGCAGGGGGGGGGTTACCATAAGCATGTCACTGGGAATAGGGGGGGGGGGTTACCATGAGCATGTCACTGGGAGCAGGGTGAGATTACAATGAGCATGTCACTGGGATCAGGTGTGGGGGGGGGGGGGGGAATTACCTTGAGGGTGTCACTGGGATAAAGTGTGTGTGTGTTGTGGGGGGGGGGGGGGATTACCATGAGGGTGTCACTGGGATAAAGTGTGTGTGTGGGGGGGGGGGGGGGGGGATTACATGAGGGTGTCACTGGGATAAAGTGTGTGTGTGTGTGTGTGGGGGGGGGGGGGGGATTACCATGAGGGTGTCACTGGATAAAGTGTGTGTGTGTGGTGTGGGGGGGGATTACCATGAGGTGTCACTGGGATAAAGTGTGTGTGTGTGTGGGGGGGGGGATTACCATGAGGGTGTCACTGGGATAAGTGTGTGTGTGTGTGTGGGGGGGGATTACCATGAGAGGTGTCACTGGGATAAAGGTGTGTGTGTGTGGTGGGGGGGGGGGGGGGGGATTACCATGAGGGTGTCACTGGATAAAACTGTGTGTGTGTGGGGGGGGGGATTACCATGAGGGTGTCACTGGGATAAAGTGTGTGTGGGGGGGGGGGGGGATTACCATGAGGGTGTCACTGGAGCAGGGGGGGGTTGCGCCCTAGTTTATAGCAATGTAAATACATGTTATTATTAGAAACCTGTGCGTGGGATCAGGGAACCTTGTGGGAAATCAGTAATAATAAGTAAAAAATCTGTCTCTCTCCTCCTATCTCTCTCCCCTCCCTATCTCTCTCTCCTCCCTATCTCTCTCCCTATCTCTCTCCCCTCCCTATCTCTCTCTCCTCCCTATCTCTCTCCTATCTCTCTCTCCTCCCTATCTCTCTCCTATCTCTCTCTCTCCCCTCCCTATCTCTCTCTCCTCCCTATCTCTCTCCCCTCCTATCTCTCTCTCCTCCCTATCTCTCTCCCTATCTCTCTCTCTCCCCTCCCTATCTCTCTCCTCCTTCTACCTCTCTCTCCCCCTCCCCATGTCCCCTCCCTATCTCTCTCGATCCACCTACCTATCTCCCTATCTCCCTATCTTTCTCCCCTCTATTCTCTCTCTCTCCCTCCCTTCCCTATCTCTCTATCTCCCCACTGCCTATCTCTCCCCCTCCCCTCCCTAGCTCTCTCCCCTCCCTATTTCTCTCTCCCCCTCCCTATCTCTCTCCCCTCCCTATCTCTCTGCCCCCTCCGTATATCTCTTCCCCTCCCTATCTCTCTCTCCCCTCCCTATCTCTCTCCCCACTCCCTATCTCTCTTTCTCCCTCCCCTCCCTATCTATCCCCCTCCCTACTCTCTGTCTCCCCCCTCCCTATCTCTTCCCCTCCCTAGCTCTCTCCCCCTCCCTATCTCTCCCCACCCTATCTCTCCCCCTCCCTATCTCTCTATCCCTCCTCCCTATCTCTCTCCCCCTCCCTATCTCTCTATCCCTCCTCCCTATCTCTGTCCCCCTCCTATCTCTCTCTGCCCCTCCCTATCTCCCCCCTTCCTATCTCTCTACCCCCTCCCTATCTCTACCCCCTCTCCATATCTCTCCCCCCTCCCCTCCCTAGATCTCTCTCCCCCTCCCTATCTCTCTATCCCCCCTCCCTATCTCTCTATCCCCCCTCCCTATCTCTCTCCCCTCCCTATCCTCCTTCCCCTCCCTATCCCCCCTCCCCTCCCTATCCCCCCTCCCTATCTCTCCCCCTCACTTTCACTCTCTCCCCCCTCCCTTTCACTCTCTCCCCCCTCCCTTTCTCTCACTCCCCCCTCCATGGAGCATCTCTTCCCAAGATGATGCAGGCGCGCACTGATCCCCATCCATGACCGCATCACCATGGACGCCCTCCCTCCCCATCCCTGGTAGAGTTGGAAGGGCTGGGCAGTCTGGGGAGGGGCTTGGCATTGACAGGGGACACGGGACCCCATTACCCCTGAGGATCTGCCCCCCTGCCCCTCTGGGCCCTGCTGCCCCCCACCCCCCTCCCTGTGCCCTGCTTGGCAGGAGCTGAGTGCTGGCAGGGAGGGACTATTTGACGTCGCGGAGGAGCCGGCTGGCAGGCGGCGCTGGGCTGGGGCCATCTTTGGTCCATTTCAGCTGCTCTCGGTAGTAGGTGCAGAGACCCGCAGCTCAGCACCCCCCGGGCACCCGGCACTGCCAGCACCCCCCGGGCACACCGGCACTCAGCACCCCCCGGGCACCCGGCACTGCCAGCACCCCGGGCACCCCGGCACTGCCAGCACCCCCCGGCACTCAGCACCCCCCGGCACTGCCAGCATGGACGAGGAGTATGATGTGATAGTGCTGGGTACTGGGCTGACAGTGAGTATGCTGGGCATAGGCTGCAGGAAGAGAGGGGGGTGCAGGGAGGTAGGGAGAGGGGGGTGCAGGGAGGGGGGATGTAGGGAGAGGCTCCAGGGAGAGGGGGGTGCAGAGAGGTAGGGAGAGGGGTGCAGGGAGGTAGGGAGAGGGGGTGCAGGGAGGGGGGATGTAGGGAGAGGCTCCAGGGACAGGGGGGTGCAAGGAGGTGGGGGTGGGGGAATCTAGGGAGGGGATGTAGGGAGGTGGGGGATGCAGGGAGAGGGGGATGCAGGGAGGTGGGGGATGCAGGGAGTGATGTGGCAGCTATTCCTCACAACCTCATTATGTGCAGTGCAGTGGGGTGCAGTTTTTAGGGTGTGAGGTGCAGTGCAGGGTGTCAGGTGCAGTTTCAGGGTGTGAGTTGGGGGGTGCAGTGCTGGTTGTGGGTGCAGTGAGGTGCAGTTTCAGGCTGTTGGGTGGGGGGTGCAGTGAGATGCAGTTACAGGGTGTTGGGTGGGGGGTGCAATGAGATGCAGTTTCAGGGTGTTGGGTGGGGGGTGCAGTGAGATGCAGTTTCAGGGTGTTGGGTGGGGGGTGCAGTGAGATGCAGTTTCAGGGTGTTGGGTGGGGGGATGCAGTGCTGGGTGTGAGGTGCAGTGCTGGGTGTGAGGTGCAGTTTCAGGGTGTGAGTTGGGGGGTGCAGTGCTGGGTGTGGGTGCAGTGAGGTGCAGTTTCAGGGTGTTGGGTGGGGGTGCAGTGAGATGCAGTTTCAGGGTGTTGGGTGGGGGGTGCAGTGAGATGCAGTTGCAGGGTGTTGGGTGGGGGGTGCAGTGAGATGCAGTTTCAGGGTGTTGGGTGGGGGGTGCAGTGAGATGCAGTTTCAGGGTGTTGGGTGGGGGGATGCAGTGCTGGGTGTGAGGTGCAGTGCTGGGTGTGAGGTGCAGTTTCAGGGTGTGAGTTGGGGGGTGCAGTGCTGGGTGTGGGTGCAGTGAGGTGCAGTTTCAGGGTGTTGGGTGGGGTGCAGTGAGATGCAGTTTCAGGGTGTTGGGTGGGGGGTGCAGTGAGATGCAGTTGCAGGGTGTTGGGTGGGGGGATGCAGTGCTGGGTGTGCGGTGCAGTTTCAGGGTGTTGGGTGGGGGGGATGCAGTGCTGGGTGTGAGGTGCAGTTTCAGGGTGTGAGTTGGGGGGTGCAGTGCTGGGTGTGGGTGCAGTGAGGTGCAGTTTCAGGGTGTTGGGTGGGGGGTGCAGTGAGATGCAGTTTCAGGGTGTTGGGTGGGGGGTGCAGTGAGATGTAGTTTCAGGGTGTTGGGTGGGGGGATGCAGTGCTGGGTATGGGTGCAGTTTCAGGGTGTGAGGTGCAGTGAAGCTTCCTATTTTCTTGCATTTGGAACCTGCTCTGTTTTAAGGGGGAGCTGCATATTTTTTTGGGGGGGGAGCTGCGTATTTTTTTGGGGGGAGAGCTGCGTATGTTTTTGGGGGGAGCTGCGTATGTTTTTGGGGGGAGCTGCGTTTGTTTTTTGGGGGGAGCTGCGTTTGTTTTTTGGGGGGAGCTGCGTATGTTCTTTGGGGGGCTGCGTTTGTTTGGGGGGGGGGGGTGCAGCCTATGTTTGAACGATTGCGCATGAAACATTGCATGGGGTTTCTATGAAGATTTTAACATAATTGCACAAAGCCTGTTACTGATAATCCTTTATGCTTAACCCCTTCAGGGGCAAAGAGAGCCAGCAATGCACTGTCCTGTCTGTCTTGTTCTGAATGGGTTAAATAGAGAGAGAGTTTATAGAACGCGGGTCTAATGCAGGCACCCCTGTCCTGTTTATTGTGTTGGGAAGGGCTGGCACTGAGGGGTTAGACAGAGAATACGTATTTATGACAGTTTTTCCCTTTCCTTCCCATTTTGTGCCTCAGGATAGAGGGGGGGGGGGGGGTAGGGTCTGTATTCTCTTATCCCCATTAGATCATGTTTTGCTGTGTCCCTGTCTGTGTGCAC